>NC_059215.1:59900848-60200848 GCF_020615455.1 Coregonus clupeaformis
AATAAGTATTTGGTCACCTACAAACAAGCAAGATTTCTGGCTCTCAGAGACCTGTAACTTCTTCTTTAAGAGGCTCCTCTGTCCTCCACTCGTTACCTGTATTAATGGCACCTGTTTGAACTTGTTATCAGTATAAAAGACACCTGTCCATAACCTCAAACAGTCACACTCCAAACTCCACTATGGCCAAGACCAAAGAGCTGTCAAAGGACACCAGAAACAAAATTGTAGACCTGTACCAGGCTGGGAAGACTGAATCTGCAATAGGTAAGCAGCTTGGTTTGAAGAAATCAACTGTGGGAGCAATTTTTAGGAATTGGAAGACATACAAGACCACTGATAATCTCCCTCGTTCTGGGGCTCCACGCAAGATCTCACTCCGTGGGGACAAAATGATCATAAGAACGGTGAGCAAAAATCCCAGAACCACACGGGGGGACCTAGTGAATGACCTGCAGAGAGCTGGGACCAAAGTAACAAAGCCTACCATCAGTAACACACTACGCCGCCAGGGACTCAAATCCTGCAGTGCCAGACGTGTCCCCATGCTTAAGCCAGTACATGTCCAGGCCCGTCTGAAGTTTGCTAGAGTGCATTTGGATGTTCCAGAAGAGGATTGGGAGAATGTCATATGGTCAGATGAAACCAAAATATAACTTTTTGGTAAAAACTCAACTCGTCGTGTTTGGAGGACAAAGAATGCTGAGTTGCATCCAAAGAACACCATACCTACTGTGAAGCATGGGGGTGGGAAACATCATGCTTTGGGGCTGTTTTTCTGCAAAGGGACCAGGACGACTGATCCTGTAAAGGAAAGAAATGAATGGGGCCATGTATCGTGGAGATTTTGAGTGAAAACCTCCTTCCATCAGCAAGGGCATTGAAGATGAAACGTGGCTGGGTCTTTCAGCATGACAATGATCCCAAACACACCGCCTGGGCAATCGAAGGAGTGGCTTCGTAAGAAGCATTTCAAGGTCCTGGAGTGGCCTAGCCAGTCTCCAGATCTCAACCCCATAGGAAATCTTTGGAGGGAGTTGAAAGTCTGTGTTGCCCAGCGACAGCCCCAAAACACCACTGCTCTAGAGGAGATCTGCATGGAGGAATGGGCCAAAATACCAGCAACAGTGTGTGGAAACCTTGTGAAGACTTACAGAAAACGTTTGACCTGTGTCATTGCCAACAAAGGGTATATAACAAAGTATTGAGAAACTTTTGTTATTGACCAAATTCTTATTTCCCACCATAATTTGCAAATAAATTCATTAAAAATCCTACAATGTGATTTTCAGGATTGTACCTATGATGAAAATTACAGGCCTCTTTCATCTTTTTAAGTGGGAGAACTTGCACAATTGGTGGCTGACTAAATACTTTTTCCCCCACTGTACCATAACTTAAGTACTGTAACTGAAAGGTACCATAACTGAAAGGTACCGTAACTGAAAGGTACCGTAACTGAAAGGTACCGTAACTGAATAGTACTGTAACAATGTGTGTGTAGGTAGAGTAGAGTTCACACTCACACTCTAATCTAGAGGAAGTAGCTCGCTGAATGAACCAGCTGTATTCCTGTGTGTGTCAGTGGAGGTTGCTGAGGGGAGGACGGCTCATAATAATGGCTGGAATGGAGTGAATGGAATGGTATCGAACACATGAAAACCATGTTTTTGATACCATTCCATTTACTCCATTCCAGACATTATTATGAGCCATTCTCCCCTCAGCAGCCTCCACTGGTGTGAATAGGCTGTGTGTGCACGCGTACAGACACCACATGCAGTCAGCAGACTAGAGAGTGTTAAGATCTTTATAATGTGACAGCTGGGCTGCATGGCCATAGTACACTGGCCATTACTTGAGTCGATATTATGGCCGGCAACAATTTGCATCATCACATAAGCTTCTACAGGTAGAGATCTGTTTCATAATCATTTACTAAAAAAATCCTGTCATCTCTGAGCCTGTGATATAACACGTTAAGACAGCTCTGTGATACAGAAAATCCCTTTGATGAGTGAGTGTGTGTGTGTGTGTTAATCCGAGGCTGTGTTACTCACTATACCCGGCATCGCTGTTGGTTTGTCAGTGAGTGTCTGTCCACTGTAGATTTAACTCACACTCAATCCGTAATCCAACACACACACACACACACACACACACACACACACACACAGAAGGGAAGATAGAGGGAAATACCTCAAAAGATGTGCCAACTAGTATTCTGCTAACCTGGTCTCAGATCTGTATAGCTTCAGCCAAGTCTTCTGACTATCGTATCGAGAGGAGAGAGGCCGCTAGCTGGTAGCTACTTTAGTCTATTAAATCAAACCCCTGTTTGCTCGGACTAGATTCCCTCTTCATCTCTTCCTCCTCCTGCTCCAACATGCCACTCTGCCTGAGGACACACACACAACACAAGCTCTCGCTCTCTCTTGGGTTGATGGCTATAACTCTGTCCTCATTCCCAGAAAGATTCTAGCTGATAGACCATGGATAACCCATATCCTACCCACCAACTCACACAACTCAGGGCGAGTCCATGAATACGGTATACACACAGAAAGAGAGAGAACAGTGGAACTCACACAGAGACAGGATAAAGAGAGAGAGAGAGAGAGAGAGAGAACACTTGATCTCGTACAGAGACAGGATAAAAAGAGAAAGAAGCTTTAGAGCAACACCCCCAAAGTGAGTAAATGCCTTTGAGCACCATTCATGCACAGAGACATCAGAGAGAGAGCAGGAGAGAAGAGAAGAAAGAGAGAGGGAGAGAACGGGGAGCATAGAAAGAGAGATATTGGCGGCAAAGCCTGTATAAGATTGGGGGGTGGGGAAAGGGTGAGACTCCTGTGGTTGCCCTGACAACAGAAGGGAATGACAGCAGCTAGAATACATCTCACCATAATGCCCAATGGAGCGTCTCAGAGCCTTGGGACCCATAATTCAATACATTGAGGCCTTTCCTCACCCTCCCTCCCTCCCTCTCTCTACCCCTCTCCCAGAGGTAAGCCCGAGCAAATGTTATTGATTTGTGGTGATTGGTGATTGGACAGTAGCAGGAGGTATGTGTGCTCTCTGATTGAGGTGGTCAGATAAGGCAGGCTTATTGTAGACATGAATACTGTACGCATCCAGACTGAAACAGTGTCTGTATGTAGCATGATGCCCTGGGAAACAACTGCAACAATCAGAACACAAGCGCTTGTTGCATTGAGGTTGGCTCATTTAATCACCTATTGTAGAACTATTGCCCTGATTTTATACACACCTGCAAGGCCCCGGCCCAAAGGAATTTTCCAAGGGCGGGAAGAACCATGCCCGGCACCTGGGCGGCATGGAAGCGAGCGCACCCATAACCACCTGCACACACACACCAATCACAGCGTGAAACCAAAACACAAAACATAAATAGCAAAACATACAATAATCCCATCCTCAGCCCTGATTGGAGGACCTCAAACATTTATACTGTTCATTTGTGTTATATTTATTCCAACCCTCATCAATTGCACCCTTCAGACAGCCACAGATCAACCCATATTTCCTAGTCAATCGTCATTTTACCATTTCCTCTCACAATACATCCCTACATTCTCCCATGGTGTCTCACTAAGGACTTGAACCTCCCCATCTGCAACATTTCTGCTGAAATTGCCCCGAAAATAAACATTTTACCCAAGAGCACAATTATATTTCCTATTGACTGACTGTGGTCCTTCAAATCCCCCAGCAATACAGTTTGCAGGTCCATCCACACCCTGATATTATGGCATAACAACCATTCCTGGACCACCGATGGACAGTACCAAAAGAGATGCTCTACTGATTCTGTTTCTGCTCTGACTGTTGAATACCACATATACTGAGCATTCTGTTTGTAGCGAGAATTGTGTATAATATCTTAAATTGAAAATAACGAATGAATGCATCAATTTTGTTTTGTACTGTATATCAGTTCATAATCCCGATGCACGGTATTGGGACATCGAAAATCTGTTCCCAACTATCTTGAATTTTATGCGGCATAGTGGTCAACCCTCTTGACCGTAAGTAAAGCTGATACATTTCATGATTTATATTAGTAATTTTAAGCCATTTATGATTTTTAATTGGTGGCAGACAAAATATACTGAACAAAAATATAAAACAACACGTAAAGTGTTGGTCCAATGTTTCATGAGCAGAAATAAAAGATCCCAGAAATTTTCCATAAGCACAAAAAGCTTATTTCTCTCACATTTTGTGCACAAATTTGTTTACATCCCTGCTAGTGGGATGTCAACTACCTGTCAAAATATGGGGCATGTGTACTAGGGAGGGGAGGGTGAAGTGAAAAGTCCATTTTCTGGCTCTCAGCCGCTCTCCTCTTCTCTTCTCTCCCTGCTCTGTTGTCGGTTCCAGCCAGGGCTCTCCCGTCCCTGGGACTCACGGACAAGCCGCCACACTCCAGCCACGCTAATTAACTAATGGATGGCTGGCGAGAGCCCAGGAGTCCCCAAACGCTCCTTTCCACTCCAGTGGCCGTTACTGACCAAGGGTTTCCACGGTCAGATGGAATATGTGCAACCTGCCAGTGCCATCACCCGGCCTTCCCTTCACTCTCCTCCAAGTGTTCCATCACAAAATCTGCATCCTTACCCCTATGTCTACCCTCTATAAGGGATATATAGCTGAAGAACAGCTAGACCCCTGAGTACATATCCTTCTTTACATTTCACTCTTTCATACATTCATTCATTGGTTTGTCGTAAACTGGGATAAATAGCTAGATTTAGACAGTTTAGTTTTGCATAGTCTATCCCCTAAATGGGTCATGGTATGGGAATCAGCTATCAGTGTTTTTGTTTGTGCTATAAGTATAACTCCTCAATGTATCTCACCCACAAAATTACAGTTAAGAATTAACACAAACACCAGAGACAAAACAACTATACCGTGGCAAACTACATAGTGTGGAAATGGCAATATAAAGCAAAGCGTTTAGGGACCACGTCCACCACAAACATCTGGCAGCAAATTTGCTCCCGACAAAACCTCTGGGGTAAAGGCCCCGAATGACAAGAACCTACTTCGTAATTTTGTTCAACAACTGTTGTGTTCATGCACGAGCACTTGACAGAGAGGTCGCACGCAATAATTATGTGGTTTGTGAAACGAGCTGCAGTTGCCCTCAATGGAACACCTGCCCAGCAGTACAAATCCTTGCCTAACCGGTTTATACCTCGCTGTCAAAACAACAGATTCAAACACTGAGTGTATAAATAACAAATTCAGTTAGACATGTGTTGGCTAGATTTTTTAAAATCTAAAGCAATAACGAAATGACCACAATTTACAAACAGCCTGTAACTATGAAATTATCTGAAAATATTCCTAAACATGTCCTTTTGCAATTAAACTACACTGTATCATATGATGTAATGGATATCGTGCACATAATTTCCAAATCAAGTCGCCACAACACTGGAACGGTTCCGAATTCGACTATCAGTCACGGATAAGCTGTATAGCCCAAATATTTAGTTAGCTACGGTTAGTTGGGATAATTCGCATAGAGACAACTGGTTGTTGCTCCTCTAGCTAACAACATAGACGATACATATTGCGGATATTGTCCACTACAACCGCCACGAAGAAGTGATAGTAGGCTACTAAATGTCAAACGTGACAAATGTTGGCTAACGTTAGCTCGACAGACGCAGTCAGATACGTTAGCTAACGTTTTAGACATGCAAGTCGCTGTCATTTCACCGAAGATGTGAAGCAACCAGGAGGGCATATTTACCATTTCGCCGCAGATGTGATATCTCTCTACTTCTGATAAACTTTTATCCACAGCGGTATCGGCACTGGGCATAGTCCCGTAGTTTGGTCCGTGAATGTGGACTTGACGTTCCCCTTCAAAAACAAAGTTACAAACTGTCCATCGTGCTCACGCCGTCCCGGCTCTCACTCACCACTGCTGTTAGGTGATCAGCGTCTCCTGCGGTAATACGCTCCAGAAGCACAGGACACAGTGCGAAGCGAATAGACTCCTCCCACTACTAATTTATCAAAAATATTTTTGGGGACTGTAGCCAGAGTTGAGTTGGGTGAGAGTTTAGAGTTGTGTTGCCTATGTTGAAATAAACAACCATCCAAGATTAGAAATAGGAATATTTTGCTACGGCTGGCCATGCTTTCCACCTGGCTACCACTACCCCGGCCACCAGCTCTGCACCCTCCGCTGCAACTTGCCCATGCCCCCCTTCTCCTTCACACAAATCCAGACAGCTGATGTTCTGAAAGAGCTGCAAAATCTGGACCCCTACAAATCATCTGGGCTAGACAATCTGGACCCTTTCTTTCTAAAACTAGCCGCCGAAATTGTCGCAACCCCTATTACTAGCCTGTTCAACCTCTCTTTTGTAACGTCTGAGATCCCCAGAGATTGGAAAGCTGCCGCGGTCATCCCCCTCTTCAAAGGGGGTGACACTCTAGATCCAAACTGTTACAGACCCATATCCATCCTGCCCTGCCTTTCAAAAGTTTTTGAAAGCCAAGTTAACAAACAGATCACAGACCATTTCGAATCCCACCGTACCTTCTCCGCTATGCAATCCGGTTTCCGAGCTGGTCATGGGTGCACTTCAGCCACGCTCAAGGTCCTAAACAATATTATAACCGCGATCGATAATAGACAGTACTGTATAGCCGTTTTCATTGACCTGGCCAAGGCTTTCGACTCTGTCAACCACCGCATTCTTATTGGCAGACTAAATAGCCTTGGTTTCTCAAATGACTGCCACGCCTGGTTCACCAACTACTTCTCAGATAGAGTTCAATGTGTCAAATCGGAGGGCCTGTTGTCTGGACCTATGGCAGTCTCTATGGGGGTGCCACAGGGTTCAATTCTTGGGCCGACTCTTTTCTCTGTGTATATCAATGATGTCGCTCTTGCTGCTGGTGACTCTCAGATCCACCTCTACGCAGACAACACCATTTTGTATACATCTGGCCCTTCATTGGACACTGTGTTAACAAACCTCCAAAACGAGCTTCAATGCCATACAACACTCCTTCAGTAGCCTCCAACTGCTCTTAAACACTAGTAAAACTAAATGCATGCTCTTCAACCGAACGCTGCTTGCACCCGCCCACCCGATTAGAATCACTACCTCGACGGGTCTGACCTAGAGTATGTGGACAACTACAAATACCTAGGTGTCTGGTTAGACTGTAAACTCTCCTTCCAGACTCACATTAAGAATCTCCAATCCAAAGTTAAATCTAGAATCGGTTTCCTATTTCGCAACAAAGCCTCCTTCACTCATGCTGCCAAACATGCCCTCGTAAAACTGACTATCCTACCGATCCTTGACTTCGCGATGTCATTTACAAAATAGCCTCCAACACTCTACTCAGCAAATTGGATGTAGTCTATCACAGTGCCATCCGTTTTGTCTCCAAAGCCCCATATACTACCCACCACTGTGACCTGTACGCTCTTGTTGGCTGGTCCTCACTACATATTCGTCGCCAAACCCACTGGCTCCAGGCCATCTATAAATCACTGCTAGGCAAATCCCCGCCTTATCATAGCTCATTGGTCACCATAGCAACACCCACCCGTAGTATGCGCTCCAGCAGGTATATCTCACTGGTCATCCCCAAAGCCAACACCTCCTTTGGCCGCCATTCCTTCCAGTTCTCTGCTGCCAATGACTGGAACAAATTACAAAAATCTCTGAAGCTGGAGACACTTATCTCCCTCACTAACTTTAAGCATCAGTTGTCAGAGCACCTTACCGATCACTGCACCTGTACACAGCCCATCTGAAATTAGCCCGCCCAACTACCTCATCCCTATATTGTTATTTATTTTGCTCATTTGTACTCCCAGTATCTCTATTTGCACATCATCTCTTGCACATCTATCATTCCAGTGTTAATACTAATTGTAATTATTTTGCACTATAGCCTATTTATTGCCTTACCTCCATAACTTGCTACATTTGCACACACTGTATATATATTTTTTCTGTTGTATTTTTTACTTTGTTTTGTTTTACCCCATATGTAACTCTGTGTTGTTGTTTTTATCGCACTGCTTTGCTTTATCTTGGCCAGGTCGCAGTTGTAAATGAGAACTTGTTCTCAACTGGCTTACCTGGTTAAATAAAGGTGAAATAAAATAAAAATAAATAAAAAGGCATCAAATGTCAGTCTTCCCAAACACATGTTGCTGCCCATAGGACGACTTAACATTTTACTAATGGCAAGTCGAATGAATATAGCACTACACTCTGATACAATGAAGTTCAGGGTCATTTTCCACCGAATGCGATATTTCCATTTAGCACTGTCCAGGGCACAGGGGCCTTATGACCTCCCAGATACCTGATATCATCAGCGTGCCTGCACCTGTCTGTGACTGGCACATCTTTCCACAGAAGCCTCAACAATGCCCCATGCAGGTGCTTCACTGCATGCATGTAGGCTTGGTAAGATGTGTGATAAAAATAGAGCATTTCTATAGCAAGTAAAGTGAGGTAGCCTTGGCCTAAGCATGTCACCCTTTGGAAGAGGTAGTGGATACCCCACCATTGTCTCCAAGGATAAAGGTCCCCATAAATAATTCAATAAGAAAATCTATTTTGTTGTGTCATCCATTTTTAAAGATACAGTTGGCAGCCCACTGTACTGCCGGCTAGCTGACTAGTCCAGTTGCTGTGTCGCGTGACCCAGGCCCAGGAGGTTGTTGTTATTTTACTGTCCATAAACAGAACAGGACATTTCATCCTCAGCTTATTCATTTGCAGTCTCCCACCTGTCAGACCACCACGTCGCCTTCACAAGGTAAACCAGCTATAACATACCTGATCATACCTGAACAGTAAGCAGACACACACATATGCACATATGCAAATAGGCCTACATATTGGAAGTGGAAATGGCAGTGAACCAAAAGCCAAGGAGGCAATATGGATGGAAACCCATTCATTGATTTGAGGCAGAGAGATAATGTTGATTGCACTGCATTGCACTGCACACTGTATAAAGGTGGATGTCGGTTGTGAATAACACATAGGCCTATGTACACACATACACACAAACACACACACACACACACACACACAGTATATGAAAATGGTAGCCAAGGAGGGAATATATAAAATAAAATGTATTAATTGATTTGAGGCAGACAGATAATGACGATCGGATTACACTTTCATAGACTGAATGAATGTGTGAAGGTACTGCTTAAAAGTGTGAGTAACACACACACACACACACACCTAAACTCCCAAAGTGCCTGTGGAGTCAGATGTGTCTAGTTAAGCGCTGGGCTGGCACAATGAGAGCCAATGGAAAGAGAGAGAGAGAAAGAAAGAATACTGAATGAGTCACACAACCATTCATCGCCATAACGACTGGGCCAGTGACAGGTAGACGTTCCGAGACTGAATGAATCAGCTTGGAGGGAGAGAACATCACCTGGCACAGAGGGCACGGTGTGCACAGAGAGGGGTGGCATGGGTGCCAAGATGGGATCAGATCGAATCTGGCTCTGGAGTAACTCATTAATTAGACATGGAGTCAATTAGAGAAGGGAGAATATGTTGATTCATTTTTGGGGGTGAATCATTAATAAGTTATTTACATGTTGCGTATCGGAAATGCTGCAGCCAGGACAGTACATAGTGACAATGGGTCAATTCTATAATGAGAGTAGTCATCATGTCTTCTTTACCTTCTCACTCACAACACAGCCTGAAAACAGCCCCTAGCCCGGTTCCACCAAGCCCCTTTACTGTTGGCAGATCTGAAGAAGCCAGGTAAACAACATAGTGATGGCTCTATCAAGTCCTCAAATGTGTTTATGGGAGCTTCAACCATATTGCTTCCTTCTATCTGGTTCATTCCATGCTAGAAACACAAAATATACTTATTGGGGCGGCAGATATCCTAGCGGCTAGTTCAAATCCCCGAGCCGACAAGGTGACAAATCTGCTGTTGTACCCTTGAGCAAGGCACGTAACCCTAATTGCTCCAGGGTCACCGTTAATAATGGCAGACCCTGGCCGTGACCACACTCTCCAAGGGTGTCTCAGGGGTGTTAGGATATGCAAAAAACACATTTCTAATTCACACGTGTATAATACACACTTTTACTTGAAATAGGACATATATAAGCACCCACCAAATTATTATTAGTAGTATTATTAGTATAAATAAGGTCAGAGAACTAGAGGGTGTTTTGAGATTAGGGACAGATCTCGCTGCTTTGATCAGACCATTTAACTAATCCTCTTCTAGTCCATTACCACCTATGTAGGCCTGTTGATTAGTTATTAAAAGTGTTCGTTTTATAATGAGGTATGGAATGTTAATTGGGTCTAAATTGGTGTTTGGCTGTATTGATTTGGCTTGGAGCAGGACGTGTGTCCAGAGAGAATAGCTTTACAACAAACACGGATGTCACGATCGTCATGAAAAGTGGACCAAGGCGCAGCGTGATATGCGTACATCTTTTTAATAGTGTACTGGCAACACGATACAAAATACAAAACAACCAAACGAAACGTGAAGTCCTCGGTTAACAACACAAACCAACACGGAACAAGATCCCACAAAACACAAGTGCACAACAGGCTGCCTAAGTATGGTTCCCAATCAGAGACAACAAGCAACAGCTGATTCTCGTTGCCTCTGATTGAGAACCACCCCGGCCAACCTAGAAAACACATGAACTAGAAACTGAACATAGAACACAAAACATAGACCCTATACACCCTGGCTCAACATATAAGAGTCCCCAGAGCCAGGGCGTGACAACGGATGCACGCATGCATGCTGCACATGCACGCAAACACACACATGCACGCACTCACACACAGTCTGCTTATTTAACCCACTTTGATCAGAGCACTAATCATAACTTCACCAGCCATGAAACATGAAATACACACACTCTCCTTTTCAGCAATATCTTATCTAAATGCCACTAGTGGTCTCGCTTGATAGTTCAGCTCCTTTGAGCTGATAATCCAATTACTCTGAAAGATAAGGTTGACAAGTTTATTAATATTGACTTTGCATAGAGAGACTATAGAGGGCTATAGTTCATCTGGTGTGTGTGTGTGTGTGTGTGTGTGCGTGCGTGCCCGTTACTGTTTATCGCAACGCTGCCATTGTTTCACTTCACCCTGACGTTGTGTTTGTTCTACACTTCCTGCGCCACTTCCTGTCTCTGTCCCAGACGTCACCCCAATCTGACCTCTACCTTCCCAAATAGTTCCGGAACGTAATATTGAGGTGGAGTAATGGAATGTTGATGTAGAGATCTGGAATGTTTTGGTGGGATCCTAAATGATGCCTCTATAAGAGTCATACTAGCTCATAACTGACCCCAAAGCTGCCCTCTGAACACAGGAGTGTGTGTGTTTGTACGTGTGTGATCATGTTATAATCTTACGAAGAACAAGGAAATTTAAACAAACAGACGATTCCCTCTGGTAAGGCATAAGGTAAAATCTGTCGATGTGCCCTTGAGCAAGGCACTTAACCCTAATTGCTCCTGTAAGTCGCTCTGGATAAGAGCGTCTGCTAAATGACCAAAAATAAAAAAATAAAAAAATAAAATAAATAAATAATAAATAAGAACAGACTGCTCTGAGGAACTCTGTCCCTTCTCCTTCCTGTGTGACTCAGAGACATGCCAGGGCCAGATCAGGTCACACACTGTCTGGGTCTCTGTCACACAAACACTGTGTGGGTCTCTGTCACACACACACACACACACACACACACACACACACACACACACACACACACACACACAGTGCACTACTGCTCCTCTAGCAGTGTTAAGGCCTATATGTCCAGACTGGTGATGTGGTAAGCGTAATCGGATAATAGGGGGACAGATCACTATACTGTATGTACATATGTGAACAGAAAGTGTGAATCTGTATTCCCTGTTTCAGTCCTGTGTGTACCAGTGTGTGTATGGAGCATGTGTGACAGACAGTGAGTGTGACAGTGTTTGTGACAGTCTGTGTGACAGTTTCCCTAATCTCTGAGCCATCTCGATGCAGCAACGCGGGTACTCTGAAAGGATTCAGTATCCTGAGTGGCGCAGTGGTCTAAGGCACTGCATCGCAGTGCTAACTGTGCCACTAGAGATCCTGGTTCGAATCCAGGCTCTGTCGCAGCCGGCCGCGACCGGGAGACTCATGGGCGGCGCACAATTGGCCCAGCGTCGTCCAGGGTAGGGGAGGGAATGGACGGGAAGGGAGGGAATGGCCGGCAGGGATGTAGCTCAGTTGATAAAGCATGGCGTTTGCAACGCCATGGTTGTGGGTTTGATTCCCACGGGGGGCCAGTATAAAAAAAAAAAAAATGTATTCACTAACTGTAAGTCGCTCTGGATAAGAGCGTCTGCTAAATGACTAAAAATGTAAATGCAGAGTGAACAACACACACACACGGTCCTTGTCTCTTGGTAATTGGGGCAGTGTGGTTGAACTGGTTTTTGGGATGACCTAATCCTACTCCCTAGTTCTGTCCAGAATAAAAACAACCTCATCTCTCTCAAACCCTTATGCATCATTCTGCATACCCCTTAAATCACTCTCTTCTCCCTCCAAAGCTCTCTCTCTCTCTCTCTCCAGACATCAGGCCGTTGAGAAATACTTACTGCCCCTCCCCATGCCCCCAACAAAACACCCCTCTTTACCCCCCTGTCCCCCTCCTCTACTCCTCCCATCCTGTTCTATTCAGACCCAGAGTGAAATGGTGGATCAAGAGACCCATCCACAACCCACTAATCCCTCCCACCCCCACGGTCACTTTTGTCCCAGCACAGCAGGCAAAAAATGTGGCATATGAATACAGGGCTGGGGGGAGTGACTGGTAGAGGTGGGTGATGGTAGGAGGGCGGTAGTACTCAACCTCAGCTGTAAATCTAACTGGACTGTGTGGCAGAATGTCATTAAAGAGAGAATATACCTGATTAACCACAGATACAACCGCCAGATAAAGAGAGAGAGAGAGAGAGAGAGAGAGAGAGAGAGAGAGAGAGAGAGAGAGAGAGAGAGAGAGAGAGACAAAATACAACCACTCCAACCCAAAAAGGCCAATTAAATGATAAAATATACAGACCACAAATTCCACTTGGCTATACTTAAACTCTTTAACATCATCCTTAGCTCTGGCATCTTCCCCAATATTTGGAACCAAGGACTGATCACCCCAATCCACAAAAGTGGAGACAAATTTGACCCCAATAACTATCGTGGGATATGCGTCAACAGCAACCTTGGGAACATCCTCTGCATTATCATTAACATCAGACTAGTTCATTTCCTCAGTGAAAACAAAGTACTGAGCACATGTCAAATTGGCTTTTTACCAAATTACCATACGACAGACCACGTATTCACCCTGCACACCCTAATAGACAAACAAATAAACCAAAACAAAGGCAAAGTCTTCTCATGCTTTGTTGATTTCAAAAAAGCTTTTGACTCAATTTGGCATGAGGGTCTGCTATACAAATTGATGGAAAGTGGGGTTGGGGGAAAAATATACGACATTATAAAATCCATGTACACGAACAACAAGTGTGCGGTTAAAAATGGCAAAAAACACACACATTTCTTTCCACAGGGCCGTGGGCTGAGACAGGGATGCAGTTTAAGCCCCACCCTCTTTAACATATATATCAACGAATTGACGAGGGCACTAGAACAGTTTGCAGCACCCGGCCTCACCCTACTAGAATCTGAAGTCAAATGTCTACTGTTTGCTGATGATCTGGTGCTTCTGTCACCTACCAAGGAGGGCCTACAGCAGCACCTAGATCTTCTGCACAGATTCTGTCAGACCTGGGCCCTGAAAGTAAATCTCAGTAAGACAAAAAAGAATGGTGTTCCAAAAAAGGTCAAGTTGCCAGGACCACAAATACAATTTATATCTAGACACCGTTGCCCTAGAGCACACAAAAAACTATACATAACTCGGCCTAAACATCAGCGCCACAGGTAACTTCCACAAAGCTGTGAACGATCTGAGAGACAAGGCAAGAAGGGCCTTCTATGCCATCAAAAGGAACATAAAATTCGACATACCTAAAAATACTTGAATCAGTTATAGAACCCATTGCCCTTTATGGTTGTGAGGTCTGGGGTCCGCACACCAACCAATAATTCACAAAATGGAACAAACACCAAATTGAGACTCTGCATGCAGAATTCTGAAAAAAGATCCTCTGTGCACAACGAAAAACACAAAATAATGCATGCAGAGCAGAATTAGGCCGATACCAGCTAATTATCAAAATCCAGAAAAGAGCCGTTAAATTCTATAACCACTTAAAAGTGTCACACCCTGGCTCTGGGGACTCTATATGTTGAGCCAGGGTGTGTAGATTCTATGTGTTCTTGTTCTATGTCGGTATTCTAGAGTTGTGTTTTCTATGTTGGCCAGTATGGTTCTCAATCAGAGGCAACGAGTATCAGCTGTTGCTTGTTGTCTCTGATTGGGAACCATACTTAAGCAGCCAGTTTACCCACAGTAGTTGTGGGATCTTGTTCCTTTTGGTTTGTTCCGTGTTGGTTGTTTAACCTAGGACGTCACGTTATTCGTTTATTGTTTTGTTCGTGTTATCACTTTGGATAATAAAGTATGTTTGCCTTCAACGCTGCGCCTTGGTCTACTCCACTCTAACGATCGTGACAGAAGATCCCACCATACCAGGACCAAGCAGCGTGTCCAGCAGCAGGCAGCCTGGACATGGGAGGAAGCGCCGGGTAAGGAGCTGGAGAGGTTGGCGATGGCCCAGGTGGGCCAATTGTGGTCCTGGGAGGACATGCTTGGGGGAAAAGGGCCATGGGCTAAGGTTAAGGCCCTGGCGAGAGAGGAGCAACGGCGTCAACAGTGTCGTCGTCGGACGGACGAGAGGCAACCCCAAAAAAAAATTTGGGGGGGGCACACGGCATGGGCGACTGGGCAGCAGGAGGCTGCCACAGGGCGAATTGGGAGATTAGGAGAGGAGGCCACCGGGTTTGGGGGGCCAGAAGGCAGGTTGGCGGAGCCTGGATGGAGAGCAGAGCCAACTCCCCGTACTCAGGCATGGCAGCATGAGACTGGGCAGGTTCCGGGGTATGCGGAGCTGCGTACTGTGCCACGAGTGGTCCGGCATAGTCCGGTACGTCCTGTGCGAGCACCCTGCACGTGTCGTGCGAAGGTGGGCATGCAGCCAGGACGGAGTGTGCCGGCTCAGCGCTCGTGGCCTCCAGTGCCTCTCCTCGGTCCCGGATATCCTGCGCCAGTGTCACGTGCTGTTATGCCAGTACGGGTACACAGCCCTGTACGTCCTGTGCTGATGCCTCACATGGAGTGTGTGAAGGTAGGCATTCAGCCAGGATGGGTTGTGGCAGCTCTTCACTCCAGGCCTCATATCCGTCTCCACAGCCCGGCCCGGCCTGTTCCTGCTCCTCGCACCAAGCCTCCGGTGCACGTCGCCAGCCCAGCCCGGCCTGTTCCTGCCACTCGCACCAAGCCTACGGTGTGCGTCGCCAGCCCGGCCCGGCCTGTTCCTGCCCCTCGCACCAAGCCTCCGGTGCGCGTCGCCAGCCCAGCCCGGCCTGTTCCTGCCACTCGCACCAAGCCTACGGTGTGCGTCGCCAGCCCGGCCCGGCCTGTTCCTGCCCCTCGCACCAAGCCTACGGTGCGCGCCGCCAGCCCGGCCCGGCCTGTTCTGCCCTTCGCACCAAGCCTACGGTGCGCAACGCCAGCCCAGCCCGGCCTGTTCCTGCCCTTCGCACCAAGCCTACGGTGCGCATCGCCAGCCCAGCCCGGCCTGTTCCTGCTCCCCGCACCAAGCTAACGGTGCGCATCGCCAGCCCGGCCCGGTCTGTTCCTGCCACTCGCACCAAGCCTACGGTGCGCGTCGCCAGCCCGGCCCGGCCTGTTCCTGCCACTCGCACCAAGCCACGGTGCGCGTCGCCAGCCCGGCCCGGCCTGTTCCTGCCACTCGCACCAAGCCTACGGTGCGCGTCGCCAGCCCGGCCCGGCCTGTTCCTGCCCCTCGCACCAAGCCTACGGTGCGCACGCCAGCCCAGCCCGGCCTGTTCCTGCCCTTCGCACCAAGCCTACGGTGCGCATCGCCAGCCCAGCCCGGCCTGTTCCTGCTCCCCGCACCAAGCTAACGGTGCGCATCGCCAGCCCGGCCCGGTCTGTTCCTGCCACTCGCGCCAAGCCTACGGTGCGCGTCGCCAGCCCGGCCCGGCCTGTTCCTGCCACTCGCACCAAGCCTACGGTGCGCGTCGCCAGCCCGGCCCGGCCTGTTCCTGCCCCTCGCACCAAGCCTACGGTGCGCGTCGCCAGCCCGGCCCGGCCTGTTCCTGCCCTTCGCACCAAGCCTACGGTGCGCGTCGCCAGCCCGGCCCGGCCTGTTCCTGCCACTCGCACTAAGCCAGGGGTGCGAGTCGTCAGCCCGGTAAGGCCCGTTCCTGCCCCACGCACCAAGCCAGGGGTGCGCATCGTCAGCCCGGTCCGGCCCGTTGCTCCACGCACGAGCCAGGGGTGCGCATCGTCAGCCCGGTCCGGCCCGTTCCTGCTCCACGCACCAAGCCAGGGGTGCGCATTGTCAGCCCGGTATGGCCCGTTCCGGCTCCACGCACCAAGCCAGGGGTGCGCATCGTCAGCCCGGTCCGCCCGTTGCTGCTCCACGCACAGCCAGGGGTGCGCATCGTCAGCCCGGTCCGGCCCGTTCCTGCTCCACGCACCCAGCCAGAGGTGCGCATCGTCAGCCCGGTCCGGCCCGTTGCTGCTCCACGCACCAAGCCAGGGGTGCGCATCGTCAGCCCGGTCCTGCCCGTGCTGCTCCACGCACCAAGCCAGGGGTGCGCACGTCAGCCCGGTCCGGCCCGTTGCTGCTCCACGCACCAAGCCAGGGGTGCGCATCGTCAGCCCGGTCCGGCCCGTTCCTGCTCCACGCACAAGCCAGGGGTGCGCGTCGTCAGTCCGGCACAACCTGCGCCTGGGTCACCGGTGCCTGGTCAGGTACCGGTCAGCTGCTCCACACCGGAGCTTAAGCAATCCGCTCCTACGATGTCCAGTCCAGCTCCAGCCAGCGGGGCCAGACCGGACCAGGGGCGCTACGGGGGGATTATTGGAGGGTGGTGGGCAAGCCCGGAGCCGGAACCGCCTCCGAGGAGGAATGCCCACCCAGCCCTCCCCTGTTTGGTTTAGGTTGAGGCACGGTCGCAGTCCGCGCCTTTGGGGCGGGGTACTGTCACACCCTGGCTCTCGGGACTCTATGCCATCAAAAGGAACATAAAATTCGACATACCTAAAAATACTTTAATCAGTTATAGAACCCATTGCCCTTTATGGTTGTGAGGTCTGGGGTCCGCACACCAACCAATAATTCACAAAATGGAACAAACACCAAATTGAGACTCTGCATGCAGAATTCTGAAAAAAGATCCTCTGTGCACAACGAAAAACACAAAATAATGCATGCAGAGCAGAATTAGGCCGATACCAGCTAATTATCAAAATCCAGAAAAGAGCCGTTAAATTCTATAACCACTTAAAAGTGTCACACCCTGGCTCTGGGGACTCTATATGTTGAGCCAGGGTGTGTAGATTCTATGTGTTCTTGTTCTATGTCGGTATTCTAGAGTTGTGTTTTCTATGTTGGCCAGTATGGTTCTCAATCAGAGGCAACGAGAATCAGCTGTTGCTTGTTGTCTCTGATTGGGAGCCATACTTAAGCAGCCAGTTTACCCACAGTAGTTGTGGGATCTTGTTCCTTTTGGTTTGTTCCATGTTGGTTGTTTAACCTAGGACGTCACGTTATTCGTTTATTGTTTTGTTCGTGTTATCACTTTGGATAATAAAGTATGTTTGCCTTCAACGCTGCGCCTTGGTCTACTCCGTTCAACGATCGTGACAAAAAGGAAGCGATTACCAAACCTTCCATAACAAAGCCATCACCTACAGAGAGATGAACTTGGAGAAGAGACCCTTAAGCAAGCTGGTCCTGGGGCTCTGTTCACAAACACAAAACAGATCCCCAGGACAACAACACAATTAGACCCAACCAAATCATGAAAAAACAAAAATAGAATTACTTGACGCATTGGAAAGAATTAACAAAAAAACTGAGCAAACTAGAATGCTATTTGGCCCTAAACAGAGAGTACAGAGTGGCAGAATACATGACCACTGTGACTGACCCAAACTTAAGGAAAGCTTTGACTATGTACAGACTCAGTGAGCATATCCTTGCTATTGAGAAAGGCCGCCGTAGGCAGACCTGGCTCTCAAGAGAAGACAGGCTATGTGCACACTGCCCATAAAATGAGGTGGAAACTGAGCTGCACTTCCTAACCTCCTGCCAAACGTATGATCATATTAGAGACACATACAGTTGAAGTTGGAAGTTTACATACACTTAGGTTGGAGTCATTAAAACTCGTTTTTCAACCACCCACAAATTTCTTGTTAACAAACTATAGTTTTGGCAAGTCGGTTAGGACATCTACTTGTGCATGACTGTCACGCCCTGACTCAGGGGACTCGTATATGTTGAGTCAGGGTGTGTATGTTCTATGTTGTATATTTCTATGTTGATATTCTAGTATGTCTATTTCTATGTTGGCCGGTGTGGTTCCCAATCAGAGGCAGCTGTCGCTCGTTGTCTCTGATTTGGGACCATACTTAGGCAGCCTATTGGCACTAGTGGGTTGTGGGATCTTGTTCTGTGTTAAGGTATGTTGTGTTGTGCTGCCTTGGACTTCACGTATCGTTTGTTTATTGTTTTGTCGTTGTGTTTATTCGTTAATAAACATGTATGCATATCACGCTGCGCCTTGGTCCTTCTCGTTCGTCACCGATCGTGACAGAAGATCCCACCAAATGAGGACCAAGCAGCGTGTCCAGGAGCAGACAGCCTGGACATGGGAGGAGATCCTGGAAGGAAAGGGTTCCTGGACATGGGAGGAGATTCAGGCCGGGATGGATCGCCGTCCTTGGGAGGAGACAGTGGTATAGAGAGGCGTGGTATAGAGAGGAGCAGCGGCAACGCAGAAGGTGCCGGCCGAGGAAGAAGCCCGAGAGACAGCCCCAAGAAATGTTTTTTGGGGGGCTAAAAGGGTGGTTGGCGGAGCCTAGTGTTAGAGCAGAGCCAACTCCCCGTACTCACGCGAGGAAGCGTGTGACTGGGAAGGCTCTGTGTTATGCGGAGCTACGTACTGTGTCGCCAGTGTGCCGGCACAGTCCTGTACGTCCTGTGCTAGCACCACGCACGTGTCGTGCGAAGATGGGGATTCAGCCAGGACGGGGTGTGCCGGCTCAACGCTCCTGGTCTCCAGTACGCCTCCTCGGTCCCGCATATCCTGCGCCTGTTCTACGAGCTGTATCACCAGTGCGCGTGCACAGCCCAGTGTGTCCTGTGCCAGTGCCCCGCATGTGTAGTGCGAAAGTGGGCAGCCAGCCAGGGACGGGTTGTGCCAGCTCTCCGCTCCAGACCTCCAGTCCGCCTTCGCAGTCCGGTCCGGCCCGTTCCTGCTCCTCGCACCAAGCCAGTGGTGCGCGTCGCCAGCCCGGCCCGGCCTGTTCCTGCTCCTCGCACCAAGCCAGTGGTGCGCGTCGCCAGCCTGGTCCGGCCTGTTCCTGCCCCTCGCACCAAGCCAGTGGTGCACGTTGCCAACCCGGCCCGGCCTGTTCCTGCCCCTCGCACCAAGCCAGTGGTGCGCGCTGCCAGCCTGGCCCGGCCTGTTCCTGCCCCTCGCACCAAGCCAGTGGTGCGCGTCGCCAGCCCGGTCCGGCCTGTTCCTGCCCCTCGCACCAAGCCAGTGGTGCGCATCGCCAGCCCGGCCCGGCCTGTTCCTGTCCCTCGCACCAGGCTAGTGGTGCGCGTCGCCAGTCCGGTACGGCCTGTTCCTGTCCCTCGCACCAGGCCAGTGGTGCGCGTCGCCAGTCCGGTACGGCCCGTACCTTCTCCCCGCACCAAGCCAGTGGTGCGCGTCTCCAGCCCGGTCCGACCTGTTGCTGCTCCTCGCACCAAGCCAGTGGTGCGTGTGTCCAGTCCGGCATGGCCCTTGCCTGTTCCACCGGTGCCTGGTCCGGCACCGGTCAGCTGCTCCACTCCGGAGCCAGAGCAGTCCGCTCCACCGGTGCCCAGTTCAGCTCCGGTCAGCTGCTCCACTCCGGAGCCAGAGCAATCCGCTTCACCGGGGTCCAGTCCAGCTCCGGTCAGCGGCTCCACTCCGGAGCCAGAGCAGTCCGCTCCACCGGTGCCTGATCCAGCTCCGGTCAGCTGCTCCACTCCAGAGCCAGAGCAGTCCGCTCCACCGGGGTCCAGTCCAGCTCCGGTCAGCGGATCCACTCCGGAGCCAGAGCAGTCCGTTCCACCGGTGCCTAGTTCAGCTCCGGTCAGCTGCTCCACTCCGGAGCCAGAGCAATCCGCTCCACCGAGGTCCAGTCCAGCTCCGGTCAGCGGCTCCACTCCGGAGCCAGAGCAGTCCGCTCCACCGGTGCCTGATCCAGCTCCGGTCAGCGGCTCCACTCCGGAGCCAGAGCAGTTCAATCCACCGTCGTCGGGTCCAGCTCCAGTCAGCGGTTCCAGTCCAGACCCAGACGTCAGCCCCTCTCCAGGTTCGGGGTCTCCCACACCAGGGTCCAGACAGGGCTTGGTACTTCGTGGGAGGAAGGAAAGGGGAAGCAGCGCGCCGAGGTCCAGACCAGACCAGGGGCACAACAGGGAGGTGGAGAGTAAATTGTGGTCACGCCCGGAGCCGGATCCGCCGAGGCGGAATGCCCACCCGGCCCCTGTGTTCCACTTGTTTTGTCTTGATTGCACACACCTGATTCCCATCACGTTAATTTGTTTCCCTATTTTACCCTCTGGTTTCCTCGTGGTGTTGTGCGCGATTGTTCGTTGTTTTGCTGTCTTTCTTGTGAGCTGGTACTTTTTTCTTCCCTGCATGGAAGATATGCTCTGTTACTTTTGTTAAGTAAAGTACGTTGTTTACTAATTTCTGTGTCCTGCGCCTGACTCCGTCCCACCGCTACACACTGACGCATGACAGAATCACGCACCGATAATGGAGTCAGCAGGCACATTCATTCCTCCAGTATCAGTGGAGGAACACATTCAGCAGCACTCGACCATGCTACAGACTCTCGGCACAGCCATGGATCGAGTACTACAGTCGATGGAGCGATGGGTGAGAGGGGGTTTGCCTACACCTCTTCCCACTACAAATCCCCCCACATCGCTGTCTACTTCTTCACCACCTGGATCCAGTGGGATTCGGTTCTCGCTCCTGAGGGAATATGATGGAACAGCTGCCGGGTGCCGGGGGTTTCTGCTCCAGGTGGAGTTTTACCTGGCAACCATCCACCCGGCTCCCTCGGGATACGAGAGCGTGTCCGCCGTCATCTCCTGTCTGTCGGGGAAAGAGCTCGAGTGGGCCAACGCTGAGTGGGGAGGTATAGACGCAGTATCGGTGCGCTATGAGGATTTCACCCGCCGCTTCCGGGCGGTATTTGATCATCCACCGGAGGGGAGAGCGGCGGGGGAACGGTTGTTCCACCTCAGACAGGGGAGGAGGAGCGCACAGGACTTCGCACTGGACTTCAGGACCTTGGCAGCCAGCGTGGGATGGAATGAGAGGGCCCTGATCGACCATTACACATGCAGCCTACGGGAGGACGTTCGTCGAGAGCTGGCCTGCAGGGACACCACCCTCAACCTGGACCAGCTGGTGGACTTATCTATACGGCTGGATAACCTGTTGGCCACCCGCGGACGTTCAGATCAGGGTCCGTCCATCCATCTCCCAGCACTTCCGACCCTACATCGATGGAGCTTGGAGGTGCTGATTTAAGGGTTACCGGAACGGGGGCTGTTTCCTGCACCAACTGTGGCCGCAGATGACACACTGCTGGTCGGTGCTGGGAAGGGTCCTCAGGGAATCGAGGCAGCAGGCAGGGCACTGGAGGACCATCCCAGGTGAGTAGGCACCCGACTCACCCAGAGCTCCCTGTTGCTCACATGTGTTCACGTCGAATTTCCTGAGTTTTCCCCGCATTCCCAGCATAAGGCGCTCGTAGATTCAGGCGCAGCTGGGAATTTTATAGACCGTCTATTTGCACATAGATTAGGGATTCCTATTTATCCTGTTGATGTGCCCTTCCCTATACATGTTTTAGATAGTCGCAGGAGGGTCATGAGGAGAGAATCAGTCTCTTCCTGATCGATTCTCCTGCGTTTCCCGTGGTGTTGGGGCTTCCCTGGTTAGCCTCTCATGACCCCAATATTTCATGGCAACAGAGGGCTCTCAAGGGATGGTCACGTCAGTGCTCGGGGAGGTGTGTAGGTGTTTCCGTAGGTACAACAACGGTGGAGAGTCCAAACCAGGTCTCCACTATGCACATTCCCCCCGAATATGCCGATTTGGCTCTCGCCTTCTGTAAAAGGAAGGTGACTCAATTACCACCCCATCGACAGGGGGATTGTGCGATAAATCTCCGGGAGGGCACTGCACTTCCTCTGAGTCATGTGTATCCTCTGTCACAGGAGGAAACGGCGGCTATGGAATCATGTCTCCGAATCTCTGGGACAGGGATACATTCGGCCTTCCACTTCCCCTGCTTCCTCGAGTTTCTTTTTTGTGAAGAAGAAGGATGGAGGGTTGCGCCCGTGCATTGACTATCGAGGTCTCAATCAGATAACTGTTAAGCACAGTTATCCACTACCGCTCATTGCGAGTATGACGGAGTCATTGCACGGGGCGCGCTTCTTCACCAAATTGGATCTCAGGAGCACGTACAACCTGGTGCATATCTGGGAGGGGGATGAGTGGAAGATGGCATTTAGTACCACCTCTGGGCACTATGAGTACCTCGTCATGCCGTACGGGTTGATGAATGCTCCCTCAGTCTTCCAATCCTTTGTCGATGAGATTTTCAAGGACCTGCACGGACAGGGTGTAGTGGTGTATATAGATGATATTCTCATCTACTCCGCTACATGGGCCGAGCATGTGTCCATGGTGGGCAGGGTGCTTGGTCGACTGTTGGAACATGACCTGTACGTCAAGGCTGAGAAATGTCTGTTCTTTCAACAGTCCGTCTCCTTCTTAAGATACCGCCTGTCCGCGTCAGGGGTGGAGATGGAAAATGACCGCATTTCAGCCGTGTGTAATTGGCAGACTCCAAACACGGTAAAGGAAGTGCAGCGATTCTTAGGGTTTGCCAACTACTACCGGAGGTTTATCCGGGGCTTTGGTCAGGTAGCGGCTCCCATTACCTCCTTGCTGAAGGGGGGACCGGTGCGCCTGCAGTGGTCCGCTGAGGCGGACAGGGCTTTTGGTCACCTGAAGGCTCTGTTCACCTCGGCTCCCGTGCTGGCTCATCCGGATCCTACCTTGGCATTCATGGTCAAGGTGGACGCGTCCGAGGCTGAGATAGGAGCTGTACTGTCTCAGCGCTCGGGTACGCCACCAAAGCTCCGCCCCTGTGCCTTTTTTTCGAAGAAGCTCAGCCCGGCGGAGCGAAACTATGATGTGGGGGACCGGGAGCTGTTAGCTGTTAAGGCTCTGAAGGCGTGGAGACATTGGCTTGAGGGGGCAAAACACCCTTTTCTCATTTGGACTGACCACCGCAATCTGGAGTACATCCGGGCGGCGAGGAGACTGAACCCTCGCCAGGCAAGGTGGGCCATGTTTTTCACACGTTTTGTTTTCACCCTCTCGTACAGACCAGGTTCCCAGAATGCTAAGGCAGACGCTCTGTCCCGACTCTATGACACAGAGGAGCGGTCCAGGGAGCCTGTTTACACACGTCTTCCGGCACTACGGGGTACCTGAGGATATAGTGTCTGATTGGGGTCCCCAGTTCATGGACCATCTGGGGGTCTCGATCAGCCTGACCTCAGGGTTTCATCCCGAGAGTAATGGGCAGGTGGAGGGAGTAAACCAGGATGTGGGTAGGTTTCTGAGGTCATATTGCCAGGACCTGCCAGGGGATTGGTCGGTGTACATCCCCTGGGCAGAGATGGCCCAAAACTCCCTCCACCACTCCTCTACTGACCTGTCTCCATTTCAGTGTGTACTAGGTTATCTGCCGGTCCTGGCACCGTGGCATCAGAGCCAGTTCGAGGCACCTGCGGTGGATGAATGGTTTTGGCGGTCGGAGGAGACCTGGAACGCTGCCCATGTACGCCTGCAACGGGCTATCAGGCAACAGAAGGCGAGCGCCGACCGCCACTGCAGTGAGGCCCCGGAGTATGCACCGGGGGACCGGGTCTGGCTCTTGACCCGAAACCTGCCCCTTCGCCTGCCCTGCCGGAAGCTGGGTCGGCGGTTTGTGGGGCCATTTAAAGTCCTGAGGAGATTGAACAGGGTATGTTATAGGTTACAGCTCCCTCCTGATTACCGTATTAACCCCTCGTTCCATGTGTCTCTCCTCAGGCCGGTGGTAGCTGGTCCGCTCCAGGAGTCTGAGGTGCGGGAGGTTCCTCCGCCCCCACTGGACATCGAGGGGGCACCGGCGTACTCGGTCCGGGCCATCCTGGATTCGAGGCGTCAGGTGGGGGGCCTGCAGTATCTCGTGGAGTGGGAGGGGTACGGTCCGGAGGAACGGTGCTGGGTTCCTAGGAGGGACATCCTCAATCCCTCCCTGTTGAGGGATTTCCACCGTCGTCATCCGACTCGCCCTGCTCCGCGTCCTCCTGGCCGGCTGGAGCCGCGCGTCAAGGGGGGGGGTACTGTCACGAATTCAGCCGAGGCTGCCCCTCCTCCTTGCTTGGGCAGGCTTCGGCGTTCGTCGTCATCGGAGTACTAGCTGCCACCGATCTATGTTTCTGTGTTCCACTTGTTTTGCCGTTAATTTGTTTCCCTATTTTACTCTCTGGTTTCCTCATGGTGTTGTGCGTGATTGTTCGTTGTTTTGCTGTCTTTCTTGTGAGCTGGTACTTTTTTCTTCCCTGTGTGGAAGATATGCTCTGTTACTTTTGTTAAGTAAAGTACGTCGTTTACTAATTTCTGTGTCCTGTGCCTGACTCCGTCCTACCTCTACACACTGACGCATGACACTTTATTATTTTGGAACTTCTGAGTGTAATGTTTACTGTTAATATTTATTGTTTACTTCACTTTTGTTTACTATCTACTTCACTTGCTTTGGCAATGTTAACATACGTTTCCCATGCCAATAAAGCCCTTAAATTGAAATTGAATTTAATTGAGGAGGAAGAAGAAGTGAGGCAGGGAGAGAGAGCGAGGATGAGGGCATAGTAGAGGAATTGACCATTACCATTAAGAACGCAAACACTCAACCTAATTGTACTAATTATGGTGACCTCTGACCTATATTTTACATTGACATTTTAGTCATTTAGCAGACGCTCTTATCCAGAGCGACTTACAGTTAGTGAGTGCATACATTTTTCATATAGTCATGTGACTGCTCTCACAGGCCATGGGTTGGTTTCCTATAGGCCACTTGGGCTCCAGCAGCTTTCACAAAGAGATCTGATATGTCACTCTCTTAGTGGGGGTCCAAAGTGACGCAGAGCACACCCTTTCATGTATACCTATGAACAGTACACACACACAACTCTCCCACACTCTCAAGTCTAAGCCCAAATATCAAGCCGGTGGCATTCTGACCTAACTAGTCTTTTTGAGTGTTATAAGGTCTATTTTGAGTGTGTTTATTGACCTATGGGGAACTGTGAAAGGATAAAGAGTTGGCAGACAGGGCTGCAGTGTTAGAGAGAGGAGAGAGACAGAGGAAGAGAGAGGGGAAGAGAGCGAGAGGAAGAGAGAGAAAGAGCAGAGCCACTGTCAGATGGAGATGGATTGATAATAACAGACTGACGCATCCTGCCTGATGTGACATCATCACTCACCTGTCAGCGAGCGGAAGCACACTCAGCTGTGAATAACACACGTAATCACACCAGATAAAAGACAGAGAGAGATTAAGGGAGAGGGAAAGAAAGGATGTGCTATTTTAGTTTCATTTTCACTCCATTCACACAAATGTTGAGTCAGGTGCTGGCCAATAGAGTCAGTGTTGCCATATGGAGCGAGTTTCGCTCTGCATCCACATTCTCTGTTCAACTTCTTTGATTTGGCACTAAAACAGACCTCCCGCAGGAATATGAGAGGTTGTTCCAAATACAACTGTCTTTTCTGTTGACATAAGGGGAGGAGGAGGGCAACTAATGGGTGGAAAGTATCACCCTGAGACAATTAAATGAAAGTAGCTAATGTTGTTGCCTGTTTGCAGTGTTTGTTTCGTACTTTAAATTGCAAGATTAGAAGGGTTTATTGGGATTAAGTGTTTTCATTCAGTTTCACGTAATTAGTTTCACAAATTTGGTTAATTTGCTTTATACACTCACCACACACAGCCAATTTCAACACAATTAGGCGGTCAGCCAGCATGCACATGCACGCACACACACACACACCCTAACACACTCTCTCTCCCATCATACGACCGTAAAGGTTAGAGCGTACAAATCAGTGATCATTGAGACACATGTCAAGCCCAGGACTATCCATTGTAACAATCACTCTCTCTCATGTCAGACCTACAATGGCTGTGATGGGTGTGTACTGTGTAGTGTAACTAGTGTGTGTGTGTGTTTGTGTGTATGTGTGTGTGTGACAGACAGTGCATGTATGAGTGCATGCTGGCTGTCCGCCTGATGGCCAAATTGCGGTGAAATTGTAATCAGAGTACGTTGGCTGGAAAAAAGATATTGTTCCCATGGTAACACATCATGACGGACAGGTCGGAGAGTGTTTTCATCAACTGAACATTAGGGGATGTGGGGGGTGATGACTGAAGTGTATGACGGGGATCGGGTGAGGTAGTGCGGTGAGAGCTAATTATCACTAATGTACTGGTTTTGGAGTCTTGTGGTTGTTTTCTAATTAGGAGCACAACCAGAAAGGCTGACTAGTATTCTCACCAGATGAACCTCACACAGCATCAGCCCAGAAGTGAAATTCAGCTGCTGGTGGGGGGCAGGGGGGGTCACAGCAGGCTGGCTGGGTTGTGTAATGCAGTACCCCCCCGTGTGTGTGTGAGTGTGAGCACTGGGTGAAGCGAGCACTAAATGTTTACCCAACACAATCTCACGGAGGCACACACACACACCACTAACGAGCTAAAACAATAAGACCTTGTTGACACTACATCAGAGATATGTCCTCCAGTTACCCACCACCTACTATGGGATAAACATCACCAAAGAGAGCAGTAAAACTGACCAAGGCCTCCAAGCTCCTCGTATCTAAGGCAACGAGTTACTAAGGCGTTTCCATGGCATCTAATATTTATTCAGGTAAGAGTTTAAGGACTTCTATTATTAGAGTTTCTGTACGCACACTTAGAGAGGTTGGGTATAGAAAGAATTAAACATTAGTCTAACACACACACACACAAAGTAACCCAATGTAGCCCTAACATAAAGGTGATGGTATATCTCCATGGTACAGAGAGACAGCATCAGCATAGCCATGGTCAGCATTACCAGACTACTACTGACAAACCTTATACCTGCCTCTCTACTATAACTCTCATTCTCTCCCTCTCTGTCTCTTTTTTCTCGTTAGTGGTCGGTGGCAAGACTGACAGGAAGAGAGTCATTATCCACACAAACACACATCTCAGCACAATGACAACAACTACCACAAGCCATAGGCCAGTCAGGAGGCACTGCTCAGCACTCACACAGGATCCAGGAATATGATCTCATTCTAACACAGAGACATATAGTCAACATCATTGTAATGGGACGTCCATGGTGATGGAGAGACACAAACACAGGATCACCCCAGCTACAGTAGGGCACAGAGCCACGTCAGGTATAACTAACTACATGTATATGTACCACCGGGGAGAGGGAGAGAGAGAGAGAGAGAGGAGAGAGAGAGAGAGAGAGAGAGGTTAATGATGGGGTCTGGATAACTAAAAGCAGATCACTGATCTATGACTGACTGGTTTTAAAGACATCCCTCTGGCATTATGCAAGCAGCATAGTACAACTATACGTGTGCACACACACACACACACAAACACACACACACAAACACACCACACACACACACACACACACAAACACACCACACACAGGGGCAGGACACAACACGTCTGCCACAACATCAAACTGTCAAACATAACCTCTCCCTGCTTTGCTCTTTTTCTGTAACACTACCGTCCGTTTACCTGTTGTTTACGTTTACCCTAATGTCGCCACACACACACAGCTCCTCATGTGGTACAGGTCAAAGTCTTCGCATGAACTGCAGTCAGTATAAACACACAGCTGACAGCATACGACTACAGTTCTGACTTCATTAAGACCGGAAATAGCTTGGAGACTGAAATGCCTTGAGACATATAGTCTCAATCTCAGACACACACACACACACACACCCTACCTCTGTGACGTGGATGAGTGGGATGGTCGTGAAGTACTTCTTCATCTCTCCTCTTCCTCAGCGTTAAGGGTCAGAGTGTGTGAAGTCAAAGTTCATTCCTACGAGCTTCAGAAGACACTCAGTGATCATCAAAGAGCTGGCAGCCTTTTAGAGGAACAGCCACTGGGGGAGGAGTGTGTGTGTGGTTTCCCTCTGGCTCTGGTGAAAGCCCTTCCTTCCTGTCAGTGGAGATAAAGATGTGCTGTCACAAGGCCCGGCTCGGACTTCCCTAACCAACACCCTAAAAATCCAAGGATACACTCCTACACACACACACACACACTCTGAGCCACTGTTCCCTTCCGCACCAGGTGCTACTGAACTGCTGTCAGTCTGCTGTCTTGTTCTGTCATGTCCTGAGGTGCGTTCAGCAGTCTGTTCTGTACTGTTCTGTTCTGCATGGTTCTGCCCTGTTCCTGAGTTCCTGAGGGGTTGGGAGAGACGCCCTTATAAGGCAGTAACCAGCCCCAGCCTGAGGTCTCTGATTCTTATCACCCTCCCCCTCCCTCCTTGGCCCGCCCAGGCACGCTTCATCACAGCAATCATTCATTACCTCTGAGGCCAATCAGCAACCAGAACAGCAGGCTGAGAGGTAGTAGGGATGTCCCACAGGTTAGGAGAGGGAGGGAGGGAGGGAGGGAGGGAGGGAGGGAGGGAGGGAGGGAGGGAGGGAGGGAGGGAGGAGGGAGGGAATACAGGACCTCCATATACTGCTGTCAGTATAGAATTGGTAAAGTTAGTGAAGTAATCTCTCCCCCTGCTCTGTCTCAGTGGTGAATACGTTCAGACAGAGACGTTAATCTGCACAGCCCTAGATAACAGCCGGCCCAGGCCTCTGTGTGTGTGTGTGTGTGTGTGTGTGTGTGTGTGTGTGTGTGTGTGTGTGTGTGTGTGTGTGTGTGTGTGTGTGAGAGAGTGTGTGTGTGAGTGAGTGTGTGTGTGTGTGTCTCAACGCAACTGGGCTCTGCTCCCACTCCCACACCTATTCAAATATACCCTCCCAACTATCATTCACTAAGGCTAAGCCCACTTGTCTCTGAGAACCATACAGTGTGTCCTTTTCTCCCTGTCTCTCTCAGAGCCAATTAAGAGCTGAGACACACAGGGGAGGTGAACACAACAGGGCCAGAGGTATTTTTACAGCACTGTGCTCAAGAGGAAGTCTAAAGGCCTGAAAACCCTACAAATAAAAGATTTGACGCCCCGCCCCCTCTCACCCATTAAACATCTACAGCGTCGGGAGGCTTGTCTCCCTGTCCAGGAAATACAACAGACACATCATATATCATCTCCAGAGGAATACAGACATGAATAAGATATGGAGAGAAGGAACAACAGAAGAGACAAAGTTAGGAGTGGGGGAGGAATGAGAGTATAGGGGTGATAAGGAAAGAGAATGAAGCAGAAACAGAGGGAGTGAAAAGAAAAGAGGGAGTATGCTCAGAAGGGATAGAATGGACAGACAGACAGGTGGTGAGATGAGGGAAGAGGGATGAGGGTACCAGGGGGCAGAGGGGAGAGGGATGCATCTGCTCTAAAATGAGCCCCTATATTCCCTCTGGTGCCCAGCTGGCATCACCACCAACACAGCTGCCACCTCATTATACACACACACACACACACACGAAGAGGAATAGAGAGATTGGAATAGAGAGAGAGAGAGAGAGAGAGAGAGAGAGAGAGAGAGAGAGAGAGAGAGAGAGAGAGAGAGAGAGAGAGAGAGAGAGAGAGAGAGATTTGCAGAGAGAAAATGGAGAGCAAGGTGAGAGATGTGTTGAGTGTTCACTGACCTTATCATTAGCCACAAGGAAGTATTGCCATGGCAGTGCAAGTCCTCTCACTTAACTCAGATGCCATTTTACTCCATTTACACAAATGATGACTCAGAGACACTAGCTAAAACACCAGTGACACAGCTCTGATATCCTAAACACACTATACCTAACCAACCAAACAAGGCAGACTCGTGTTACTTTACAGCAGGTTCTGATAAACCCTAAACCCTCTATATTAATCCCTTAGACCTTTAGCACCAGGAGCTTCAACCCACTGAGCGACAAGTTGGAAACACATTTAAACGCCCTAGTCAATTCAAACACCTTCCAGTCAAGGCGATAAAGCTCTGCCGCAAGGCGCCAAAAGATTACTCAGGATCATTAAGAGATTGTCCCCCGGTCCCCTCCTGGTGCCTATGTGACTAGCTTCCAAATGATAGCCCGTCCCATTCTAGAACTGCTGACTTGTGGCAATGTTATTTCACATTAACAAAGAGCTTCTCAACAACAGCCAAGTGCTCATGAATTTCATTTGACTGAATTTTGGTATAGCTGAGGTGTGAGTGGAATGCCGACTATGACTTCAATTGCAGAATAAATCAGGGGACACAGTGACCCCAGGTGGATGGATCAGTCATTACAGGTCTTCCTGAGAGTGATAGAAAGCATAAAGGAGAAAATGATGTGGCCCCTTTCCAATAACTATTTAAAGGCCCAGTGCAGGCAAAAACGTGATATTCCTGTGTTTTATATATATTTCCACACTATGAGGTTGGAATAATACTGTGAAATTGTGAAAATTATGACAATGCCCTTTTAGTGTAAGAGCTGTTTGAAAAGACCGCCTGAAATTTCAGCATGTTTTGGTGGGATGCAGTTTTGGCCTGCCTGGTGACATCACCAGTTGGTAAATTAGTTACTGGACCAATAAGAAAGATAGTTCCAAACCTCTCTGCCAATAACAGCTAGCTGAAAATGTTCCCCTCCCAACTCAGACCACTCCCAGAGAGTGCTAGCAAAATTCTTGCTTGAGAAATTGATCTTTGCTAAGAAGCAATTTTTCATGTTTATGGTCACAGATTCAAGAATGGCTGAAAAATCACAACAATTATCTCAAATTAACCCTCCAAATAGCACTGTTGGTAGATTTGGAAAACCATTGTCAATCAATCAACAATATAATAACACTTTTAGTAAAAATATGTATCTTACAATCTGTATATACTATGCGATTAGACAGGTTCAGAATTTATGTGAAACATCACAGCACAGTTGAAAAATATATGGCACATGGAAATCATAAGAGGGCGGTTTATGGAGATAGGTGGGATGGACTGAGAGTTGCTGAGGGGTGGGTTTAAAAGCTCATGTTCTATAATAGTTATGACTGAAAACACTATGTATAATGTATAAGTACTATCTATCTAGATATCAAAATATCAAATTACTTTATTATTGCTATGTAACTACTGTAAAAATAAATAAAAAACTAAGCTTATTTTTTTTGTTGACCATTTTAATTGAAAACAATCACAGTATGGTACTTAATTGTTACCCAGAAATGATTTGATATAGAGATAAAAAAGGCTGCATTGGACCTTTAACACACATCCTTCCTTCCTCTCTCCCTTGAAGTAAGCACTGAAGTAATGTCAGTTCAGTGAGGGGGCATTTAAAAATGATTCAAACAGCCATAGAAAGGGATAGAGAGACTGACCTCATCCTCTTCCTCTTCACTGACCCCATGGCCAAATAGCATTGACAGCGTAAACCTTCTCATCTAACAGCCCGGACCGCTGGAAGCAAAGGCAGCGTTAGCATACCGGTAAACCCTGAGTAAACAAGCTGCTTCTGAAAATATGAATGTCCTTACTATGGTACAGACTACAGTAGAATAGCTATTATGACACCTACAAGTAGATAAACTGGGCATTTTTCCCAGTGCTATGGTCAAAGATCTACTTAAATGCCATATGAAAAGATTAACCAGGGACTAATACAGTATTTCTTTTCTGCACCACCAAGGATGGTCAAACTATAGTCTTAACTTCACATTCATTTTAGTCATTTAGCAGACGCTCTTATCCAGAGCGACTTACAGTTGGTGAGTGCATACATTTTCATACTGGCCCCCCGTGGGGTAGAGAATTGTCTGCCCAACTCACAGATTGGTACTAGATTGAGAAACACTGCTTATATATTGGGATATGGCTATGATATAACTTTTACCTTCAGTCAGTAGTCCAGAATGGGCCACAAGCCGAGAAGAGTCAACTCACCTCTCATAGCGCAGCAGAGTCCCTGAGAGGACAGAGGGACAGGAGCTGGGTGTGAGTGTCTGTCTGCCTGTGTGAATGTGACACCCTGCCCATACTATCACCCTGATGTGATGGTCATCTGATAGCCAGTCAGCACAGACATGCTCCTAGTAACCCCATGTGAAATACTGCAGACTTTTCTCAGCTCAGCAATATCCTGCTGTCTGCAACACACACACACACACACACAAATCAGACTAACACCCTCAGAGAAACTGCAAAAAATATTACCTAATAATCTGCCCCTCAGCAATGGGCCAGTCTCAGTCAGTCTTAAAAAACCTCTCAGACAAACTCATGTTGCTAACATTTTTGTCAGACTCGTGGAGAGCTGGTCATTAGTCAGCCAACTAGTCACTAGTGACATAACAGCCCACAGTTTCACACAAAGACTGAGTCAGTGTCCATATAGATTAGATTTTATTTAGAAGCAAAGATGTGCTGGTGAATGCACACACAGGAAATCACACTCATCATTTACAGAACAAGGTCACGGGTCAGAGGTTGAAAGTCAGGTCGGGTCACAGCTGGGTCACTGAGCCTTGGGGGGCACCCACTCGTGGATCTTCTTGCGGGTGGTGGAGTAGGGCACGTATGCTTGGGCCGAACCACTCACGTTGAACTGGTGGACCTCCGCCAGGAACTTCTTGGGCGTAGGGGGGTGTGTGGTGGGGGGGTTGTCTGTCATACAGTGCAGCCAGCGATGCCTGAGGAGATTTAAGATTGGGAGTTAGCATCAGGTACTCATTTCATCAATAGGCTAGTTCATCAATAGAAGGTTCCTAGACGGTAAAAACATCATTAAGACACCAGTACATCAACTCAATGAGTACTACCCAGATCTGTTACAATTCCATATCCATAACTTTAGGTCAGCAATTTTACTATGAAGGCCAATATCTCCAACATGGCAATGGCCCAGTCACTGAGATAGAGGCAACTCTACCTGTGTCAAACTAAGTAAGATGTATTTACCATTCAGCGGGCACCATGCTGCCATCCACCTCCCACATGGTGTTCTTTCCATTCATCTCTGTAGTGTAAATCACCCAGCGGTGACGACCTGACAAGGAGGGGAGGAGAGGTGTTACTCTGAGTACACTACAGGTCTTTAACAGCCCTCTCTACCACACCTCTATTACTTGATTTCCCCATAGTCTGACCAATCAACCCCATATGGAAAATATAAAATGTTCTACGCTAACTACATTCAGAGATAATATGATGATCCTCACTGCAATACATAGCCTACGGCCATTACTGGTAATGGGGGCATTAGTTTCGGTCTGTTTGACCTTACCAAAAAAGTAGCGTGTGTCCTCAAAGTACTTGTTTCCATACTTGTCCACGCCAATCAGCGCTCCCGTTTTCACATCATTTGCCCTGTAACAAAATCAGTCACCACAAGTAAGATAACTAGCCAGCTAGTCCATTAGCCCATCCACTAGCACTATGTCTAATTTGTCAGACTGGATAGAGATCAGAGATCACACAATCAAGTAGCCTTGAAACAGTTCCATGTTAAAACACTGGTCTTTTTTTATTCGTTTAAATGAATATTCAACAGAGCGTGAGCTTTTAAACAGAGCAGTGAGTCCGTTTGTTTACCAACTTAGCCAGCTACAGTAGTTAGGAAAGGCAAGTTAGTTAGCAGGTTGCCTGTCGACCGGGACCACGCTTATTTCTCTCGAGTAAATGCATTGAAAGTAACGACAACCACCTCTATAGATTACAAAGCACATAATTGTTATATTGCTCTTATACTGACCTGAATAACTGAACAAATAAGCCTTTCACACCACCGTGACCTCCTAACTGTCCCAAAGCCCTTCGAACGACATGTATATACTCCGCCATTTTCAGACGGGACTGATTTGGGCATAGGACACTGTTGTACATGTAAATACATTCGTGCTGAAACGCTCCCTGGTCCACAACAATTCCGCCCATTGTTTCAAGCAGTAGTCTATGAACAGCATTTCAAGCAGTTTCAAGCACTGTTTCTCTTCTATTCTGTGATGACAGACATAGAACACCGTAGTAAGAAAATGCTACCACCTAACTGTCCATTTTGAAGTGTCTCAATATTGAGAAAACAATTTGATGACAGGCCGGGTAACCTATTGTAAATAAAATAAATAAATAAAAATAATGCAACCATGCTAACAGTCTTTTCTCAAGTGTCTCTTACTTGGGAGCTAAATGTGATGACTATTATAGAAACATTCAAGAAGCTAACTGTCCTGTTTCAAGTCTCTTTAGAAGCTAAATGTAATAACATACCAATTAGTTATAATAACATGCTACTAAAATATGGATAATAGTAATACATTAAAAAAAATACTTACATACAGTGCCTTCAGAAAGTATTCACACCCCTTGACTTTTTCCACATTTTGCTGTGTTACAGATTTTGTGTCACTGGCCTTCACACAATACACCACAATGTCAAAGTGGAATTATGTTTGTAGACATTTTTACAAATTAATTAAAAATGAAAAGCTGAAATGTCTTGAGTCAATAAGTATTCAACCCCTTTGTTATGGCAAGCCTAAGTTCAGGAGTAAAAATGTGCTTAACAAGTCACATAATAAGTTGCATGGACTCAATCTGTGTTTAATAATAGTGTTTAACTGCTCAGGGATTTCATCATGAGGCCAATGGTGACTTTAAAACAGTTACAGAGTTTAATGGCTGTGATAGGAGAAAACTAAGGATGGATCAACAACATTGCAGTTACTCCACAATACTAACCTAAATGAAAGAGTGAAAAGAAGGAAGCCTGTACAGAATAAAAATATTACAAAACATGCATCCTGTTTGCAATAAGTCACTAAAGTAAAACTGCAAAAAATAAATTAACTTTATGTCCTGAATACAAAGCGTTATGTTTGGGGAAAATCCAACACAACACATCACTGAGTACCACCCATTTTCAAGCATGGTGGTGGCTACAGCATGTTATGGGTATGCTTGTCATCGGCAAGGACTAGGGGCGGCAAGGACTAGGGAGTTTTTTAAGATAAAAATAAATAGAATAGAGTTAGGCACAGGCAAAATCCTAGAGCAAAACCTGGTTCAGTCTGTTTTCCAACAGAAACTGGGAGACAAATTCACCTTTCAGCAGGACAATAACCTAAAAGACAAATTGCTTACCAATACGACATTGAATGTTCCAGAGTGGCCTAGTTACAGCTTTGACTTAAACCAGCTTGAAATTCTATGGAAAGTCTTGAAAATGGCTGTCTAGCAATGATCAACAACCAACTTGACAGAGCTTGAAGAATTTTAAAAAGAATAATGTGCAAATATTGTACAATATAGGTGTGCAAAGCTCTTAAAGACTTACCCAGAAAGACTCACAGCTGTAATCGCTGCCAAATGTGATTCTAATATGTATTGACTCAGGGGTGTGAATACTTATGTAAATTTCTGTCTTTCATTTTCAATACAATTCCAAAAATGTCTACACACGTTTTCACTTTGTCATTATGGGGTATTGTGTGTAGATGTATGAGAGAGAAAATATATATTTAATCAATTTTGAATTCAGGCTGTAACACAACAAAATGTGAAATAAGTCAAGGGGTATGAATACTTTCTGAAGGCACTGTACATATGCAGAATTATCTTATTCAGAGGAAGAAAAGAGCTGAGTAAACCCACAGAGAGTGGGCGTTGGAGTTGGGGGTAAATATGAGTCATATTTTCAAATACTCTTATCTCCCTCAACACAGCGCTTTGATCACTGAGCTCAAAGCAGAAATAAGACAGCAGAGGGAGACTTCTTTATCAGTGTCAAACTTAAACACACACTTACACCTCAAACACACACACACACATGCACACACATGCAAAGATCCACACCCACAAAGACATGCCTGCACCCACACATCAATCAGTACAATGCAATAAAATTACTCAGTGACAGTAATCTGAGGCTGAAAGATTTATTAACTCCCTCATCCCTTGATGTATCAAAGCATGAAATTAAGTCAAGATGCAAAGTCACTTTCAGAGGTTTTATTAAAAAGTGGTGCCTGAGTTCTGCAGATATATTGTTTACAGACGAGAGACACTGTGGCTTTCTAGTGATTGTGTTTTAGAATGGAGGGACATTTAGTCACTATAAAATATTATCTGTTTTGAGTTATCCCTAATCCTTCTCTGTGTTATAAACTTAATTTCCCATAAGGCCACTTGTCACAATGGTGCAGTACTGCAACCTGATTAGTACATTTGAAGTACAAAATGTAAACTCTAAACAAGTTTCAATGAAAATACATAATGGATATTTACACTGTTTAATATCAGATGGCCAGCCAATGTAGTCACTGTGATAATATAATATCCTAATTCAAAAGAATAGTGAATTAAACAATGCACCACATAATTAAATACAATTTTCTGTATCTATATTATTACAAGATAACTGAGAATATTTAAGGCACTGTCTGGATGTTACTTTATTGCTAGGGAGCATTTCCTAAGGGATACATTTCATTCTCCATTCCATGTCTAGCTCAAAAAACAAACATTATTTTGTAATCTGTCCACTTAATTTTTTTATTTTATTTTTTACAAACGAGGCCTGGATTAAAAGATTCATCCTAATGAATCCAACAAGTCTGTTGTGGCAGTTTAAAACAAACTACAACATGTGCTTTTACAACCATCATGGCATACAATAAAAAAGGTAGCTACTTCTCATGTTTTTTACAAAAGTGACAAAGATACTATCTGTTATCAAATAAATCATATTTCTAAAATCACATAATTATGGACAGTGAGAAATGTACAGTTCTATATAAATATTAGCTCTCGACTTTTACAAAAAAACAGGGTCATTTTATTCTCCCAATTCTACATATTACCCAAGCACCACTTCTGTTGTGGTTGGAGTCTAACAAATACTCTTTAAAAATGCATTTGTTCTATAGGTTGTGTGTAAAATATTTGTCGTTTTCCAGTTTTATCCAGTATACTGCATTATACATGTGGTAGATGTACTGAGTTAAGCCTAACAGAGAACAACAATATAAACCGACCCCTGTAATTTTGCTATATTTCTAAGGAGCAAAATGCTCATCTCCTGTGTCTCTGTGGCACCCTGTTTTTTCACAGTTGAATCCAACCCCCTGCAGCGCACCAGAGAAGCTTCCCTATTCAGAGAGAATACACTGCTTTCTCACCCTTCTTTGTAACTGGTATCCCATCATGCAAGGTTCACACTCTAATCACCATTCCATTTTCCATAATTCATCAATATTACAGTTTAAACTTTTCTTACAATATGTTACATTTCCCAAAGAAAATCACAAAATCCTTTAACTTTTCAAGGATAATGTAAATCAATAGCAATTTACATCAAATAATTTTCAATGACTTTCAAGGCTTTTCGTGGACCGTGGGAACCCCTGTATAAAGTAGCAGGCTGTCCACAGACATTAATTCTGTTAACACTTCCACACCCACACACACGCTTCAGGACATGACCTTTGACCGACAGCTGTGACACATAACTGTTCCATCTAAGATCCAGAGCAGATAGATCTGCAGCCTGTGAGGCTCAATGCGCCCATAACCTCAGAACTCCACTGACAGCAGGGTGGTTTGAAAGGCTGGACCAAGGGCACATTTTCAACGGATCCCAACATTTAGAATGAATGTAATGTAGAGCTGACACAAAGTCCATATTTCCATCAGAAAGACAATGATGTCTGCTCTTCACATCACTGACAATGAGGTCTGCTCTTCACACCACTGGGACTCTGGGGTCTCCTGCTGGGCAGCCAGACCAGTTCATCAGGGCTCGGGTGTGGGGAGTGCTTCCTGAGCTGGTGACCCCTGACGTGTCTAGAGGTCAAGGATCAAAAGGTGTCCTTCAACTGGCTCCAGGGGTAGGACATGAGCTAACTGGTTAAGGTGTTAAAGAATCATGGCCTCCTGGAAAGCCTCTATCCATCTGAGAGAAAATTGAGAAACACAACATTATTGAACTTTACTGAAAGGGCACCTGGGAAACAAACAAACTCATCAATAAACGTTATATTCATAAAATAACTATATGAATGCTTTCCCCCTCCCACGCTCCAGAGTTATCTGTTATAGCATGGTCCCCTCCTGACTGGTTAATACTTTATTGATCCCTAAACCAAAGGGAACTTCCATTACCTCTGTGCAGTGGGGATGTCGTCAGCCTTGAAGATATAAAACAGGGTGTTTTTGTGGTACAGTTTAAACTGCAGCTTCTGGAAAGGGCCACACTTCTCCTCCCGCAGGAAGAAGCCTAGCAGAGGCTGGCTCTCTAGAGCGGCTACGTCCTGGAGAGAGAGAGAGAGAGAGAGACACATGTCACACACACACACACACATACATACACACACAAATGTGACTAGAGTGGCGTAGGTGTGTTACCTCGCTGGCGGCGTAGGTGTACAGGACTTTGTTCTTGATGACGAACCATAGCCTCTTCCATTGCTTCTTGTTGCCCTTTGACCTCTGTAGGTAGCCACTCATGGAGGAGTTCTCTGTGTTTGCAGACACCTCTTTGAGAGCAGCTGGGATCTTCTTCTGTTTCCTGGAGAAAGAGAATCCCCCGGATCTGCCAGTAGGAGACAGCGCCCCAGATGCAACACGGTCACCTAGGAAACACACAAACACACAGCACTTACAAACTCTGACATACATTGTGAATTTACAATAACAAACAACATAGGGTTTAAATCATTACTTACCTTCTTTAATATTTTAAATAGCTAAAATACTTTAATATTTAATATGTATTCATGTAAAAGACGCATACTGTTCTCCTGCAGCTTGACGAAGCAGTGGTCACACACACGAGCCGGCTGGTTCTTCAAGTACTCCAGATAGAACTTATTGGACGAGCACGTCTGACACACCACCTGCAATACACACACAGTGAGTGAGAAAACCCCTACACACACACACACACACAAACACATGCACACACACGTACATACACACACTATGGAGTACAGTGGTGAGCCATTGTAAATGAGGGCCCATGTCCTTTCCTTACCTTCCCGCAGGCTCGGCAGTGGTGGCGTCTCCAGGTGAGGGTGAACTCACAGGTACAGACCATACACATGGTGGCCCTCAGGTCTGGGATCCAGATAGGGGCCTTAGAACCCAGCGGGGCCCCACTGTCACATACACCATCAGCCTACCCAGAGAGAGACCATTACAGCCATTACAAATGGACTGTAGCAAAACTAAACTGACTATGGTAAAGACTGGGAGTGTAACCATATTCAGTCAGTCTAATGAGCTACTTTGGAACAACACATGCTACAAGCACGGTACATGCTCACTCACACAAACACGCACACTGCCTCACCTCCTCTTGACTCCGGCTGGAGATGAAGGTGATCTTCTTCCTGGTGTGGTCGTCTATCGCCGTGGCGATGGCCGCCAGCCACTCATCTCTCTCTGTGGCCGAGCTGCCAGGCAGAAACAATAACAGAAACTTCCATAACATTCCCCAGGTTAACTCATCAGAATGTCCGTAATGTTAGGTAGCACCTTCAGGTGTTCAGGTGTATCAGTGAGCAGGTACTCACCTGGCAGACAGGATGAAGGAACGCTCCACACTCTCAATATTCAGTTCATTCTGATACGCCTCCTGACTGGGCTTACTCACCTGAACACAATAGACAAATGTTTTAGATGTGACTTTAGAAGAGTATTGTCCAGGGTCAATGTGTGTGTTCAACCCTGTCTGTACTCACCTTCATGCCTGCCAGAGAGAGCATGCTGTTGAGTTTATACTGACCAGATTGAACTGGAGTGGTGTACAGAAGAGTGTCATTGAACTAGGGAGAGAGAGACAGATACACACACCACATCAACATACAGATACTTAGGGGGCAATGTTCTAGTCTACAGACTATGTTCGAAGTGAACTATTACAGACTTGACTCTAAATCAACTACAGAACTGTAACAGTAATGGGTCAGGTATCACACTGAGACCTCCACTACCCCAGGGGCCTCAGTCAGTACTCACCAGGAAGAACATCCGTGGCTGCATGACCTTCCTGGACAGCTTCATCAGAGTACCCTCCTTAAGGAACACCTGGAGACAATAAGTGATCACAACAGATGAGATCACAGGTGTGTATGTGTGTGTGTGTGTGTGTGCTATAGTGCTGGACACTCACCCTGCCCGGCTGAACAATCTCATGCTGTCCGTTCAGACTGTACTGAATGTGCATCAGCTTTTGAAAGTTATCCTGAAAGATAGCGATAGATAGACCAAGGTCAGAGATCATTTCATGGGATGCCTTTGGCCAAATTCTCATGTGGATGGACATGGTGTGATGTCTCACCCCTTGTTTCATGATGTCGTTGGCATGGTTGGCCACCTCCTTCACTATGCATAGAGCAGCTGTAAGGTCAAAAGAGCCAACATTATGATTAACATGCTGTGAGAGTGTCTGTGAGAGAGAATGGCATCACACCAGACATTGTCACACACAGCCTAATCAACATTGTTCCACTCACCCTGTGTGTCTTTGTAGTCAGACGAGTCCTCAGGAAGGTTCTTCAGATAATCTGTAGAAGAGCAGGAAGTTACATCAGTCCCAGATCACACTAAATCATGCTATATACAGTATGTTTTACATAAGCAGTATATATATAAAAATAAATAAAAAATACATGTAGAGAACTGTGTCTGCTGTTACACTCTGTGTCCACTAGGTGGCAGAGTGCTGCCGGTGCACTGAATAGTGGGGTCCATGGGATGCCACAGCACCATACCAGTCGGAAGTAGGGGTGCTGAGGGTGCTGCAGCACCCCCTGAAAAATCATAATAATACAATTAAAAAAGATATATATATATAAATACAAATTTAAAAAACTATTTTTTCACAAAAGTAGTGCACTGGGCCTTTGTTAGTATTAGCGGACCGATATTGACCTCTGCAGCACAGGCAAAAACATTTTTTAAGCATCTCTGCTTTGGCAGAAAAGGGTAGTTGTATAATTAAGAACAGTATCTTGTAGTATTCAATCGTTGGAATTGTAAGAGTTGGTGCCCCGTCCCTTTCTCTGCGATTGTCATTCTAATGGAATCCAGAAATAACAAACCCTCTTCAAACATTTACATCAAAAGGTGCAAAGTTATGGGCAAAACATCCACATCAAATTAAATATTTGTATTGATCAAATAACATGGAAAACAACCACTTTTAGTGTAGTATTAATTTACAATCCTTACAAACCACTTAATGTAAATGTACATTACTGTATTTTACATAGGCTGTTCATCTAGGTTTGTACCTGTAGACTTTCCATCTCCATGAAGAAAAACAATGCACAATACAGGAATTGAGTACATTGAAACATCAAGTGGTTTGTGAAGATGTGATGTGATAATGTGACTCAGTTGGTCGAGCATGGCGCTTGCAATGCCAGGATTGTGGGTTCAATTGAAAATATATGCACTCACTACCGTAAGTTGCTCTGGATAAGAGCGTCTACTAAAATGTAAAAGGAATGAATAGACCATTTAGGTTCACATAGAAATAAGTTGCATTTGCAAAGTATTTCAAGAAACTGGAAAACATACAGTACCAGTCATAAGTTAGGACACACCTACTCATTCAAGGGTTTTTCATTATTTTTACTATTTACATTGTAGAATAATAGTAAAGACATCAAAACTATGAAATAACACATATGGAATCATGTAGTAACCAAAAAAGTGTTAAACAAATCAAAATATATTTTATATTTGAGATTCTTCAAATAGCCACCCTTTGCCTTGATGACAGCTTTGCACACTCTTGGCATTCTCTCAACCAGTTTCATGAGGTATTCACCTGGAATGAATTTCAATTAACAGGTGTGCCTTGTTAAAAGTTAATTTGTGGAATTTCTTTCCTTCTTAATGCGTTTGAGCCAATCAGTTGTGTTGTGACAAGGTAGGGTTGGTATGCAGAAGATAGCCCTATTTGGTAAAAGACCAAGTCCATATTATGGCAAGAACAACTCAAATAAGCAAAGAGAAACGACAGTCCATCATTAGTTTAAGACATGAAGGTCAGTGAATCCGATAAATTTCAAGAACTTCGAAAGTTTCTTCAAGTGCAGTTGCAAAAACCATCAAGAGCTATGATGAAACTGGCTCTCATGAGGACCGCCACAGGAAAGGAAGACCCAGAGTTACCTCTGCTGCAGAGGATAAGTTCATTCGAATAACTGCACCTCAGATTGCAGCCCAAATAAATGCTTCACAGAGTTCAAGTATGGGGGTGTCACAGGATTCAATTCTCGGGCCGACTCTATTCTCTGTGTATATCAATGATGTCACTCTTGATGCTGGTGACTCTCAGATCCACCTCTACGCAGACGACACCATTTTGTATACATCTGGCCCTTCATTGGACACTGTGTTAACAAACCTCCAAACGAGCTTCAATGCCATACAACACTCCTTCCGTGGTCTCCAACTGCTCTTAAACGCTAGTAAAACTAAATGCATGCTCTTCAATCGAACGCTGCTTGCACCCGCCTGCCCGACTCGAATCGACACGACAACTACAAATATCTAGGTGTCTGGTTAGACCGTAAACTCTCCTTCCAGAATCACATTAAGCATCTCCAATCCAAAGTTAAATCTAGAATCGGCTTCCTATTTCGCAACAAATCAATCAATTTCAATCAATTTTATTTTATATAGCCCTTCTTACATCAGCTAATATCTCGAAGTGCTGTACAGAAACCCAGCCTAAAACCCCAAACAGCTAGTAATGCAGGTGTAGAAGCACGGTGGCTAGGAAAAACTCCCTAGAAAGGCGAAAGCCTAGGAAGAAACCTAGAGAGGAGCCAGGCTATGAGGGGTGGCCAGTCCTCTTCTGGCTGTGCCGGGTGGAGATTATAACAGAACCATGCCAAGATGTTCAAAAATGTTCATAAGTGACAAGCATGGTCAAATAATAATCAGGAATAAATCTCAGTTGGCTTTTCATAGCCGATCATTAAGAGTTGAAAACAGCAGGTCTGGGACAGGTAGGGGGTTCCATAACTGCAGGCAGAACAGTTGAAACTGGAATAGCAGCAAGGCCAGGCGGACTGGGGACAGCAAGGAGTCACCACGGCCGGTAGTCCCGACGTATGGTCCTAGGGCTCAGGTCTCTCAGTTGGCTTTTCATAGCCGATCATTAAAGAGTTGAAAACAGCAGGTCTGGGACAGGTAGGGGGTTTCGTAGCCGCAGGCAGAACAGTTGAAACTGGAATAGCAGCAAGGCCAGGCGGACTGGGGACAGCAAGGTGTCATCATGCCCGGTAGTCCTGACGTATGGTCCTAGGGCTCAGGTTCTCAGAGAGAAAGAGAGAACGAGAGAATTAGAGAGAGCATACTTAAATTCACACAGGACACTGGATAAGACAGGAGAAGTACTCCAGGTATAACCAACTAACCCCAGCCCCCGACACATAAACTACTGCAGCATAAATACTGGAGGCTGAGACAGGAGCGGTCCGGAGACACTGTGGCCCCATCCGAAGAAAACCCGGACAGGGCCAAACAGGAAGGATATAACCCCACCCACTCCGCCAAAGCACAGCCCCCGCACCACTAGAGGGATATCCCCAACCACCAACTTACAATCCTGAGACAAGGCCGAGTATAGCCCACAGAGGTCTCCACCACAGCACAAACCAAGGGGGGGCGCCAACCCAGACAGGAAGATCACGTCAGTAACTCAACCCACTCAAGTGACGCACCCCTCCCAGGGACGGCATGAAAGAGCACCAGCAAGCCAGTGACTCAGCCCCTGCAACAGGGTTAGAGGCAGAGAACCCCCAGTGGAGAGGGGAACCGGCCCGGCAGAGACAGCAAGGGCTGTTCGTTGCTCCAGCCTTTCCGTTCACCTTCACACTCCTGGGCCAGACTACACTCAATCATATGACCTACTGAAGAGATAAGTCTTCAGTAAAGACTTAAAGGTTGAGACCGAGTCTGCGTCTCTCACATGGGTAGGCAGACTGTTCCATAAAAATGGAGATCTATAGGAGAAAGCCCTGCCTCCCGCTGTTTGCTTAGAAATTCTAGGGACAATTAGGAGGCCTGCGTCTTGTGACCGTAGCGTACGTATTGGTATGTACGGCAGGACCAACTCGGAAAGATAGGTAGGAGCAAGCCCATGTAACGCTTTATAGGTTAACAGTAAAACCTTGAAATCAGCCCTTGCCTTAACAGGAAGCCAGTGTAGGGAAGCTAGCACTGGAGTAATATGATCAAATTTCTTGGTTCTAGTCAGGATTCTAGCAGCCGTATTTAGCACTAACTGAAGTTTATTTAGTGCTTTATCCGGGTAGCCGGAAAATAGAGCATTGCAGTAGTCTAACCTAGAAGTAACAAATGCATGGATTAATTTTTCTGCATCATTTTTGGACAGAAAATTTCTGATTTTTGCAATGTTACGTAGATGGAAAAAAGCTGTCCTTGAAACAGTCTTGATATGTTCGTCAAAACAAAGCCTCCTTCACTCGTAAAACTGACTATCCTTCCGATCCTTGACTTCGGCGATATCATTTACAAAATAGCTTCCAACACTCTACTCAGCAAATTGGATGTAGTCTATCATAGTGCCATCCGTTTTGTCACCAAAGCCCCATATACTACACACCATTGTGACCTGTACGCTCTCGTTGGCTGGCCCTCACTACATATTCGTCGCCAAACCCACTGGCTCCAGGTCATCTATAAATCACTTCTAGGCAAATCCCTGCCTTATCTTAGCTCATTGGTCACCATAGCAACACCCACCCGTAGTCTGCGCTCCAGCAGGTATATCTCACTGGTCATCCCCAAAGCCAACACCTCCTTTGGCCGCCATTCCTTCCAGTTCTCTGCTGCAAATGACTGGAATGAACTGCAAAAATCACTGAAGCTGGAGACACTTATCTCCCTCACTAACTTTAAGCATCAGTTGTCAGAGCAGCTTACCGATCACTGCACCTGTACACAGCCATTCTGAAATGAGCCCACCCAACTACCTCACCCCCATATTGTTATTTACATTGTTATTTATTTTACTCATTTGCACCCCAGTATCTCTATTTGCACATAATCTTCTGCACATCTATCATTCCAGTGTTAATACTAAATTGTAATTATTTTGCACTATGGCCTATTTATTGCCTTACCTCCATAACTTACTACATTTGCACACACTGTATATAGATTTTCTATTGTGTTATTGACTGTACGTTTTGTTTATTCCATATGTAACTCTGTGTTGTTGTTGTTTTTATCGCACTGCTTTGCTTTATCTTGGCCAGGTCACAGTTGTAAATGAGAACTTGTTCTCAACTGGCTTACCTGGTTAAATAAAGGTGGAACAAAATAAAAATAGTAACAGACAAATTTCAACATCAACTGTTCAGAGGAGACTGTGTGAATCAGGCCTTCATGGTCGAATTCCTGCAAATAAACCACTACTAAAGGACACCAATAATAAGAAGAGACTTGCTTGGGCCAAGAAACACGAGCAATGGACATTAGACCGTTGGAAATCTGTCCTTTGGTCTGATGAGTCCAAATTTGAGATTTGTGGTTCCAACCGCAATATCTTTGTGAGACACAGAGTAGGTGAACGGATGATCTCCGCATGTGTGGTTCCCACCATGAAGCATGGAGGAGGAGGTGTGATGGTGTGGGGATGCTTTGCTGTTGACACTGTCTGTGATTTATTTAAAATTCAAGGCACACTTAACCAGCATGGCTACCACAGCATTCTGCAGCGATACGCCATCCCATTTGGTTTGGGCTTAGTGGGCCTATCATTTGTTTTTCAACAGGACAATGACCCAACACACCTCCAGGCTGTGTAAGGGCAATTTGACCAAGAAGGAGTGATGGAGTGCTGCATCAGATGACCTGGCCTCCACAATCACCGACCTCAATCCAATTGAGATGGTTTGGGATAAGTTGGACCGCAGAGTGAAGGAAAAGCAGCCAACAAGTGCTCAGCATATGTGGGAGTGGGTTCCATTATGAAAAAAATTAATGTATGCACTCACTAACTGTAAGTCGCTCTGGATAAGAGCATCTACTAAATGACTAAAGCAGGTGAAGCTGGTTGAGAGAATGCCAAGAGTGTGCAAAGCTGTCATCAAGGCAAAGGGTGGCTACTTTGAAGAATCTCAAATATAAAATATATTTTGATTTGTTAAACACTTTTTTGGTTAGTACATGATTCCGTATGTGTTATTTCATAGTTTTGATGTCTTCACTATTATTCTACAATGTAGAAAATAGTAAAAATAAAGAACAACCCTTGAATGAGTAGGTGTGTCCAAACTTTTGACTGGTACTGTTTATCAAGCAAGTATTTATATATTCCACAAGTATTATCATATTAACTGTTTTGTACAGATAATTATCAGACTCAAGTTACAAATGCTGGTAAACACTCAAATACTTTTAGTTTTTTTTTTATCACACAATCAGTGCATTGGGCCTTTATAGACTCTTCAGAACAGCATTTTTTTATTCATGCATTTCCAGCAATCCCCCCCTTGTGCGTGTATGTGTATGTGTGTGTACCTGTGAGCAGTAGCTGATACTGGGGGATTCTCTGTACAGGTTTCAGCAGGTAGTGCTTCAGAGCCAGGCTGGCACATCGAGGACTCATCTGGGACAGAGTACAGGAGAATTGTCAATCAAATTTGCATACAGTATTAACAGTATACATACACAAATCTAGCTCCACGTCCTTGGCGCTAATGTAGTCTCCAGACTATGGCTTGTTACATCTAAACACTCACACGCACTCTACCACTCTATCATCAACTATGCAGAGAGGAACTTCCTCTGACACACACACAGCTGTTTACCTCAAACTCCCGGACCACAGCGGCGAAGCCAGGGTTTTTCCTACATTGTTCATCCAGCATAGCCACGTTGTTGTCAAACTGGCGGATGTAGGTGGAGTACATCTTCAGGTACGGCCCCTTCTGAACAAAGATGTCTGCCAGTCTCTGGTGGTCCCCCCTACACAGGAGAGAGAGCGGTGAGAGGGGCAGGGGAAAGAGAGGCAGAGGGTGGGAGATGGTCATTGTTAGACCTCATATCTGTGGTCTGGTCTGAGTTCAGGTGTCCACAGCTTGGCATGGTCAGTTGAGGTTTATATCGCTGGTGCTGGCCTGTGACTGATAATGATGACGTGCATACCAGTGGGCCACTCTCTCCTCTAGCTCCCGGAGCAGGTCTCGGTTGAGCTGGTATAGTTGGGGCAGATAGTAGAGGATCTGGGTTAGAATACGCTCTTCAACCACCGGCTTGCCATTCTGACGCGTCGCCTTGGCAACTGCGTCCCGGAAATCCTGCAGGGAGGGAGTGGGTTAATGTTGACAGACGAATGAGGGGAACTGACACAGCGACAACAGGGTGGTGGGAGACTAATTAACACACGCACAGCTGCAGGGTGGAGAGACGTTACACAGTACAGCACAGGAACACCTGGTTATCACCTCGTAAACATGCCTCCCACTGCATCATACACACACACACACACACACACACACAACTGAGTCAGCACTCTCACACTGCCCAGTGAGCCAACACACACATCCAGGTGGAAGGAAGTGGTGAGACAACCAGGGCAGGGTCCCAATGTCCTGCTGAACACTCTCACACAACCACAGCCCCACACCCACAATGATACACGCACAGCTGCAGTGTGTGAAGGACCGAAACATGTATCCCTAGAAAACATGTCAAAAGTCAAGTCAAAATATAATGCATCACATTATTGTACACAATATATCAAATGAGAACCATCCTATAGGTTATAGGGGAGGACTTCAGTGTGAAACCAAAATAAACACTTTTTGCATAGCAACAGGCACACACTAACACACACACAGGATTAGCCGAAGCATTTCTAAGTCTGGGGGTCCTCTACTCTCTCACTGCAGGAAGCAGCTGTTCTGTGGTCAGGGGCAGCCATGGAGACTGGAGAATGTGATTTGACTTCTTTCTTTAAGTCTCCCTCTCCACACTCTACTGTGTCTCTCACCCAATCTCTCATCTCTCTCCCTCTCTCTCATGCCCAGCCCCATATTCAAAATGAATCCCATAGTGGGTCCTACTTAAGGCAGACAGGCAGGGGGACACTTGACCCTGAGTATGTGTGTGTGTGTGTGTACCTGGGATTCCCCTTTCTGACAGTCTGAAAGCGACTCCCAAGAGGAAATCTAATGTCGACCCTGCAGCCATCTCAGACAAATTTCAAATGAGTTTAGAGAGATTTTAGAGGCTGTGCGAGACAAATAAAGGCTGGATTAAATCATTTTTCCTTTAAATAAAAAAACATTGAAAACAAACACACAGTCTACCTTCCGCTGCAAAATCAAGCCCAGGACAGCTTGGCCTGGCTGGCACAGTTGACCTCCTCAGCCTGACACAGCCCAGTATACCAGACCAGCACAGTAATCACCACAACACCACCACTGTGAGTTAACAAGCCTAGACTCATCAGAGCTCCCACACACACCTGTCACCTCCCCCTGAGACCAACATCAAAGCACCCAGCTCTGTCGTCACGGTTACCTGCTTCACTTTTCACCCCAACAGGCAGAGAGCAGGGACGGTATTCCTCCCACCAAGCAGGAGTAGCGAGCTAGCACAGCCGGTAGTTAAATATAATGAAACAACTCTAGCCTATGTTTCCACTCCATAAAAATCCATCACTTGAAAGTTGAAACTAGCAATACATGCTTGACTCCTTGGCTTCCTTTATGATTTAGAAAATTAGAGTCTCAAATTAGAGTCTCAGTGTTTGCCACTGACCCTGCTAAGTGTAATACCTCCCAGGAACAACAACAACAACAACAACAACAACAGTGCTATCAGAGACAACTCCACTGCTGAACACTGCTGCCTCAGGGACTGGGGAGAAAGGCAACACAGCTCAGCTAGTCGAAGGCTTGCTGAGTAACACCAGATAACACACAGATATGGTCCTCATCAAAAGCTCAGAGGCTTAACTGATACTTACTATGTGAAGAAGCTTCAGGACGTCCACAAACCTGGAGGGAGAGGAGGCGGGTGGAAAACATCGTTATATGACAAAACAAGACACCCACCGCTAAGCAAAAGAACGACTCTGTGGAATATTCTCATGATAAAGTCATTGATTGGGTGTGTGTGTGTGTGTGTCTCGGGTACTCACACTTTCTCGGAGCTCATGATCTCCTGGGCGATGTGCACCACCTTTTTCCTCTTCACCTCATCCTCCTGCTGGAACGACAGACAGACAGTCAGTCAGATAGAGAAAAACAGAGCATTCAGTCAATGTCATGAAAAAAGCTAGCTAGCCATATTCTAAACTGTGCAGACATACTTCCACGTACCAGGTCACTGCAGCCCACCATCTCAACTGTTCTGCTATAGTATGCATAGGCACAATCATCTGGCCATTTGCTGTTTCTAAACAGACACTCAACAGAGATGATGTCCGAAAGCAGAGCTGCCGTTTCACACGTCTCTTTCCCTCTCTACTCTCTATCCACTTCAGCTATCTTCTCTGCTAGTGAGTGGTCTGGGATGGAAATGAGGCGGTCTCATTTCGGTGTCTTAATTTGGACAGTGGCCTTGCCCTTGCGTGACTGAAGGGGCCTCCTGCTCCTAATTGTGTGTGTGTGTGTGTGTGTGTGTGCTCGTGCGTTTGTTTGTTAGAGACACAGGCTTTTAGAGTATCATGCACAGGGTCAGACAGGACAAAGCCATCAGCCATTTTCAGAGTTATTTCTGCCCCCTAAACCCTCTATGTCTGACACCCTAACCCCCCTCACACAGAATGACAGCTCCATCATCACAAGCAGGCACAGTGTGATATCCCCCGCCTGCCCTTCTTTCCTCCATAGAGCCCTGTGCCAGACCTGTTTTACACACAGGGCCCAGAACCCATGACGCCAGTCCAATAGTGTCGTTATCACTCGTGTTACGCCTGCCAATTTCCTTCCTGTTATACCACCTATCATCACTGTCGTTACTCTGGCTCAGTAACATCACCTCTGTTATCACTCACGCCTCACTGCATGGCTGGAGGACCTACCAGAGCAAACAGATCCAAAGAGCTCTACCATAAGCTTATTGACAAGGCCGCCACATCCACTGTGTATCGGGGTGTGCGTTTGTGTGTGTGTGCGTACGAGCGGGTCCTCCTGAGCCAGTGTTGCAGATTGTGTCACCATCACCAGTTAATAACAACCACATAAGGATGTGTGTGTGTGTGTATGAAAGCCAGCTACCTGTTTGTCTTCTTCTGACAGCTCCAGGTGTTCCTTGCTGGAGGTGGAGCTGTTGTCATCCTCATCAGAGCTGTGGACTTCCTCCTCAGAGTGAGCATCGTCCAATCCATGCCAGCCCCTACAGGCAAAACAGAAAGTCCCGGTCACCACATTATCCTCATGGTTATCAGCCAGAGTGTCTGTGCACTTACACATACAGTATATCCATGCAAGCATACCACGTACACACACTTCTGAATGGACTTTTGAATGTTTTATGGGAACAGTAATTGGCATGATGTCTCTATAGCCATGGGACTAAGATGATCACCAGCCTGAAGCACGGATGTCAATACTCTGTCCACAGCTGTACTCAGCTAAACATAGTTGCCATGGAGACTCCACAGCCAGCCTGTCTGCTGGCAGCAGTGCACCAGTCAGCTGATACAGGTCTGTCTGCTGAGTGGCACAAGTAGCAACGTGTTTGTGTCACTAATGTTTTCATCTTGGCTTCACAGCCTATCCCAGGAGATGTTATCACAGCTGGATTTTGAACCAAACAAACCCAAAGTCCTGTCTCCTTTCTAATCTGGAGGACTCATAAGATACTGTCACTCTCTATATTTTGACTACTTTGTCTGTCCCCTTCCTCTCTCTCAGCTATCCCTCTTTCCCTCTCTCTCAGCTATCCCTCTTTCCCTCTCTCTCAGCTATCCTTCTTTCCCTCTCTCTCAGCTATCCCTCTTTCCCTCTCTCTCAGCTATCCCTCTTTCCCTCTCTCTCAGCTACCCCTCTTTCTCAGCTATCCCTCTTTCCCTCTCTCTCAGCTATCCTTCTTTCCCTCTCTCTCAGCTATCCTTCTTTCCCTCTCTCTCAGCTATCCCTCTTTCCCTCTCTCTCAGCTATCCCTCTTTCTCTCTTTCTCAGCTATCCCTCTTTCCCTCTCTCTCAGCTATCCCTCTTTCCCTCTCTCTCAGCTATCCCTCTTTCCCTCTCTCTCAGCTATCCCTCTTTCCCTCTCTCTCAGCTATCCCTCTTTCCCTCTCTCTCAGCTATCCCTCTTCCCCTCTCTCTCAGCTATCCCTCTTTCCCTCTCTCTCAGCTATCCCTCTTTCCCTCTCTCTCAGCTATCCCTCTTTCCCTCTCTCTCAGCTATCCCTCTTTCCCTCTCTCTCAGCTATCCCTCTTTCCCTCTCTCCTTCTCTCCCCTTCTTCCCTCTATACCCTGTTTCTCCTCCCTACCCCCCATCTTTTCCCTTTCACTCTCTCTTTCTCTTCCTCTCTCACTCCATAGACAGGCCTTCCTGCACACTGGGTCAGGCACAGAGTACCTCTTGTTTACTGCCTGAGGCTAGTTACATAAACTAAACAGGCTCAGATGCTTGGGAAACACTACAGATTCACGACACACATACACACTCTTTCAAACAACCACAACGGCACACACATACACACATGCATGCAAGCACACACACACAAACGCAAGCATCTTTCAAACAATGAAACACAAATAAACATGGGCAAAAATCACACAGTGATAGATAAACACTAATATTATCCAACTGGAGTACCAGATATATGTGTAACTGACTGTTGCATACTGCTCTTTACTGCTGAACTCTGAGTCTAATATTTCCCTTCACCTGCCCTTCCTTATACCTGTCCTGTAATCTGACTCTGACCTGCCTTTACCTCATGGCCCCAGAGTGCCTTAGCAAAATACTGGTCTGAGCATGCATGTGCACTGCACACACACAAAAGCCTTTTGATATATGATGTAAACACACACACACAAGAACACTTGAATGAGAATGTGATTACAGTGAGTTGGAAGGCCTGACTCTTGTTAGCAAGGACCGTGTCCAGTCCATTCACTCATCCACTCATTGAACGGTTTCCATACACACAAATATTTTCGTGTCCAATACAGAAACAAAATATTAAATTACGTTTAGTCATGCTAAAAGGGTTCACTGAGAATGAGAGAGAGAGAAAAACCGAAAGAGAGATGGGAGAGAGCGATGGCAGAGAGAGAACGGGAGAGAGAGGGAACGGGAGATAAAGGGAGAGATATGGGAGAGGGACAGGAAGAGATGGGAAAGCGAGAGCAAGAGAGTGGGAGGGAGAAGGAGAGAGAGAGAGAGGCTGGTGGTTGGTGGAGGTTTATTTTCCCTGTTCAGAGTGCAGTGTGGCATTTCTGTGATTTTCAGACATTTCCTGCCCTGGCCACTGAAAATAACCCACAGGAAAACAGCCCAACCTGCTGCACATCAATGCTCTATTCACAGCTTGGAGGGCCAACACTGAAGCTAACTCTCACACTCGTACAAGCACAGCCTGCTAATGCTAACTCTCACACTCGTACAAACACAGCATGCTAATGCTAACTCTCACACTCGTACAAACACAGCATGCTAATGCTAACTCTCACACAAACACAGCGTTTTGGTCTATGTTGTAAGTACTGTGTAATAATGGATATGGTACACACACTGTAGTTACATTGTACCTGACATTGTACTTACCACCATGTAAATGCATAGTTTTAGCACTAAAGTGGGACTAAGACTGCAAAGTGAAAACTAACTCTCACACAAGCACAACCTGGGCTAAAAACACTGGCCTAAATACTAAAATACTTTCTGTCTCACTGTGACACAGTACACACACACACTCGCATGCACAAACACACACATACTGTACCTCTCATAGTCAATGGAATGGGGTCGCTTATAGTCGCAGTGGCTCTCGTAGGGATCCTGCACCTCATAGACATCTGAGTCACTGTGTCTGTGTTGGCTTGGGTCCAGACTGTGTGTGAGTGGCCAGCCCAGCCGTGCGCTGAGGAAAGGCAGGTTCATGTACTCCGGTATCTCCTCATACAGAGGAACGTTCTCATACTCCATCAACCCCTCTCCATCCCCACCAGACACCACCGCGCTGCCGTTGGACTGGTCCACCGTCCTCTCCCCCCCATCCGGCTCCACGCTGGTACAATGCAGAGACTGGCCACTTCTGGCCAGTAACCGTGGCAACATCTTGACAGACAGCCGCAGCTCCAGAAGCTTTCGGAAGGAGAGACTCCTCTTGGTGCCGTCGGCGCGGGCCAGCAGGTCAGCTGAGGAGAAGGACTGGGCCCTCTGTTTCCCCCCCAGCAGAGCTGCTTTCCCTTGGTGGGCCCCTCCGCTGTTGCCGCCACTGCTGTGTCTGGAGGAGCTCTGCCTGCTGAAGAATGGCCTGGGGAAGCGCCAGGCTGGTTTCTCCTGTGGGGTGGCTGGCAGCTCCCTCATGGGGGTGTTGGCGTGGTGCGGAGGGGGTGGAGGGGGGGTGATGGACGGGGGGGCGCCCGCTGGCAGGCTGTGTCTCTGGGGCTTCCTGGGTGGGGCCCTGGGTGACCCGCCCTCTTCCACCGAGCTGGCCTTCATTGTCATGCCGACGGGGGGCGGGCGGCAGCTCAGCTTGATCTGTTTGGGCAGGCTCCGGGTGATGGGGTAGCGCTCAAAGTCTCCGTACCCGTCCTCAACTTCTTCCTCCCCTCCTCCTCCTCTTCTCTCTGAGGTCAGTGCGTTAAGCTCAGGCTGAGAGAGCAGGTCCAGAGAGTGGGAGGTGTTTCGGTTGAGATAGGGGGAGGGGGGACAGTGGATGGCTTTGTGGAGGCGGGGGGAGAGGGACTTCTGCCTCGGTGGAGGCACAGGGTGAGGCTCCTCTTCAACTTCAGGGTCCTGGGAGGGTGAGGGACTGTCATACACTCCCTGGGTGTGTTCTTCCTTCTCTGAGGTGAGACATCTCCCCCCACTCCCCTCAGTCTCCTCCACCTCTCCCTCCTGTGTGCGGTTCTTTGTCTCCCCCTCCTGGGTGCTGGCCTCCAGGCCGTCCTGCCTTCCCAGGGCTGGCTTACGGGGCTTGCGTGGCAGCGGCACGGGCAGGGGCTTACTGGGGGCGGCAGGGACCGAGAGGTCAGTGGGTAGCCTGGATATTCTGGAACACTGTGTACTGCTGTCTGTGTGGGAGGGGGTGCTATCAGGCTTACTGTCCACCTGGGAGGGTGTGAGGATGGGGGGTAAAATCTGTGGGGGGGTGCGGGTGGGTGGGACAGTCTGAGGGGGGGTGTGGGTGGGGGGGACTGTCTGAGGGGGGGTGCGAATGGGGGAGACTTCCAGTGGGAGGATGAGGGGAGTGGGAATTGTGTCGCTCTCATTGCTGTCTATATTACAGCTGTCAGTGTATATCTGTTCTACATTAGGAGCTTTAGTCTCAGTCTCAGTCTGTGTAAGTGTCTCTGCCACCTCAAGAACATTACACGACTGGTCCCCTGACCCAGTCTGATACTCCTGACCACCCTGACCTTTCTGGTCCCTCTGTCTCTCCTCTTTGTTCCCCTGCAGCTTGTCCTCATCCCTGTTTCCCTCTCCATCCCTCTTCCCCTCCTGTCTCTGGGGTTTGTCCTTGAACCTGAGATGGAGGCTGTTGGTCACTCCTCCGCTCTTCTCACTGTCTCCATTCTCTGTTTTACCCGGCCGATTGGCTACCAGCGTTCCAGTGCTTTCCATGGCATTCCCGTTAGGCCAGGAGCCGAGTGTATCGCTTCCGACCTCTGTAACGTTCCCATTCACTAGTCGTTTGCATTGGGAGCAGTCCTGGAGTCCGCAGGAGCACGTAGGAATGATGTAGTCCAAGTCGCGCAGGATGGGCTGCGACAGGATCCCGTTTCTGGAGTTGAGGAAGGAGAGGCTGTCATCCCTAGCCCCCCGGCACTCCTGGGAAGGAGTTTGGGGTACTCTGGGTCTGGGTCTGGGGGGTGGGGGAGAAGCCGGGGCTGCAGGGGCGGAGGGTTTGGAGAGGCATGGTTTGGGCGCCACAGCGGGTTTGGCTCTCTTTAGCGCGGCAGGGGAGGGTTGGGTTAGGAGGGGGGAGGGTTGGGAAGGCTGGGAGAGGAGAAGATCAGGTTTGGGGGCGATGGGAGGAGGTGAGAGCTTCACCGAGAGGGAGAGTTTGGGTTTGGGAGCCACTGGCGGCTTCTTCACACCTGTAGAGAATTAGAGGAGGAGGAAGAGAGGAGTAGACATTAGACAATGCTGGGGAGGGGGGCTGCTGAAAACACACACATCATAGGAGGCAAAGAAAGAAGTGACCCTTTAACCTTTATGTCTGCTTAAAGGCACAAACAGGAGGCAAAAAGCAAAACAGAGCGCATTCCACTGCCCTGCTGTAATGCATGCACTACCCTGGATCTCCCTTGAACCCCCCCACCACCTCATCGACACATACCAACCAGCCAACAGCAGCACACAGACAGCTGGTGGGGTAAGAGAGGGCAGGGCAAGGGTCAGAGGATCAACCCCTAGAGGTCAATGGGATTTTTAGCTCACTAAGGAAGGTTGGGCGCAAGTGGTCAGAAAGTGAAGGAATGAAAGAACCAAATGATTCCTGTACTCATATATCCAATCATGAGCCTGACTAATACAGTCAACTGTAATGGTTCACTGTGTTCAGTCTGTAGAACTATAACCTTAGCGACATCACATCTCCCTCATATAAAACATTTTGATGGCAGTGTAATGCAATTACTGTATGAATGTGTCACAAAGCGGGCACCACACATGCCTGTGACAGGCTGAAGCTGCACTAAATGGATAACTGGATAATGAATACAGACCCCTGCATTGAATATGAGACACTCGGTCCTGCATTGAAGGTCCTTCAATATCAGGTGAAGAATGACAACCCTCATGATGTTATGAAACACTACACCACCACACCTCTCCTCCTAAGGTGTTAGGAATCGTCAGTGGTAGACAAATGTTACATACAGTAAATGATAATCTATGCCATTGCCAAGAGTTCTCTTAATATACAGTTAATCCACTGATTCGCCAATATATGGGTGCACAAGTAATTGAGGGCAGAAGTCTTAATGTCTTACTTTGTTTTTGTTCTAGTGGGCCTACTTAATAGATCAGATGATTAGGCTAATGCCATTGATTTCCCAGAAAGTGCACACACCTGGATTATATCCTAAATCAGTTGCTGATTAAAAGTGAGGAAAGAGCCTGGCTAGTGCAAATCCTTTGAGGTTGCAGAGAAGCTTTACAGGCAGCTCTCCATAAAGGAGGATCCCTCACGAAACTAGAACAAAAGAAGACCATGATTACTTATTTCTTTTTCACAAAATGTAATTCATAGAAGGGTCCTTTGGAGGAAAAAAAAAGTTTGGACACACCTACTCATTCAAGGGTTTTTCTTTATTTGTACTATTTTTTATTTTTTTTTACATTGTAGAATAATAGTGAAGACATCAAAACTATGAAATAACACATATGGAATCATGTAGTAACTAAAAAAGTGTTAAACAAATCAGAATATATTTTATATTTGAGATGCTTCAAATAACCACCCTTTGCCTTGATGACAGCTTTGCACACTCTTGGCATTCTCTCAACCAGCTTCATGAGGTAGTCACCTGGAATGCATTTCAATTAACAGGTGTGCCTTCTTAAAAGTTAATTTGTGGAATTTCTTTACTTGTTAATGTGTTTGAGCCAATCAGTTGTGTTGTGACAAGGTAGGGGCGGGGGGGTATACAGAAGATAGACCTATTTGGTAAAAGACCAAGTCCATATTATGACAAGCTCAAATAAGCAAAGAGAAATGACAGTCCATGATTACTTTAAGACATGAAGGTCAGTCAATACGGAACATTTCAAGAACTTTTAAAGTTTCTTCAAATGCAGTCGCAAAAACCATCAAGAGCTATGATGAAACTGGCTCTCATGAGGACCGCCACAGGAATGGAAGACCCAGAGTTACCTCTGCTGCAGAGGATAAGTTCATTAGAGTTACCAGCCTCAGAAATTGCAGCCCAAATAAATGCTTCACAGAGTTCAAGTCACAGACACATCTCAACATCAACTGTTTGTCACGGTTTCGGCCGAGGCTGCTCCTCCTCCTTGTTCGGGCAGGCTTCGGCGGTCGTCGTCCCCGGAGTACTAGCTACCACCGTTCGATGTTTCATGTTTGTTTGGTTTTGTCTGTTTGTACACCTGTCCCTTGTTAGTGTTTGATTTTGTTTCCTATTTAGTTATCGTGTGTTGGGTCAGGTGTTATGTGTGATTGTTATGTCAGCTGTTAGCTGTTGGTGGGTTTTCCTCTCATGTTGTTTGTTTTTTGAGAGTCCGCACTGCGTGCGCGTTTCTACTATTTTACGCACTGTTGTGTGTGTGCGTAATTGTTCATGCCTCCCGGTTGGGTTGGCCAGTTGCCTGTTTGGAGTTATATTTTTGGATCACTAAAGTCTGTTGACGAACGCCCTTGTTCCTGCGCTTGATTTCTCGCACCACATCCACACTCAGCATTCTTGACACTGTTAAGAGGGGACTGTGTGAATCAGGCCTTCATGGTCGAAACGCTGCAAAGAAACCACTACTAAAGGACACCAATATGAAGAAAATACCTGCTTGGGCCAAGAAACACAAGCAATGGAAATTAGACTGGTGGAAATGTGTCCTTTGGTCTGGAGTCCAAATTGGAGATTTTTGGTTCCAACCGCTGTGTCTTTGTGAGACGCGGTGTGGGTGAACGGATGATCTCTGCATGTGTTGTTCCCACCGTAAATCATGGAGGAGGAGGTGTTATGGTGTGGGGGTGCATTGCTGGTGACACTGTCTGTTATTTATTTAGAATTGTAGGCACACTTAACCAGCATGGCTACCACAGCATTCTGCAGCAATACGCCATCCCATCTGGTTTGGCCTTAGCAGGACTATCATTTGTTTTTCAACAGGACAATGACCCAACACACCTCCAGGCTGTGTAAGGGCAATTTTACCAAGAAGGAGAGTGATGGAGTGCTACATCAGATGACCTGGCCTCCACAATCCCCCGACTTCAACCCAATTGAGATGGTTTGGGATGAGTCGGATGGCAGAGTGAAGGAAAAGCAGCCAACAAGTGCTCAGCATATGTGGGAACTCCTTCAAGACTTTTAAGAAGGCACACCTGTTAATTGAAATGCATTCCAGGTGACTACCTCATGAAGCTGGTTGAGAGAATGCCAAGAGTGTGCAAAGCTGTCATCAAGGCAAAGGGTGGCTATTTGAAGAATCTCAAATATAAAATATATTTTGATTTGTTTAACACTTTTCTGGTTACTACATTATTCCATATGTGTTATTTCATAGTTTTGATGTCTTCACTATTATTCTACAATGTAAAAAATAGTACAAATAAAGAAAAACCCTTGAATGAGTAGGTGTGTCCAAACTTTTGACTGGTACTGTATATTTGCCATTTGTATTTTAAAACATAATAGAGAAATAATTAATTGAAGTCATTTTGGCCTTACCCAGGCCACCTTTAAGACTCCATAGTGTTTCATATGTAGGCGTTACAAAGAAAAAGTTGGTGTTATATGAAGCTTCACCGCTTGCTCTGTAATATGAGTAGTATTTTGATTTCAATAATACATTTCTTACAAACATTTATGAATATTGCAAAATATAAACATGAATATTGAAAATAAAAAATGTTTGATTTGGCACATTTTTCAATATATTGTTGAACATAATATTATCTACGGGCACATCAAAGTTCCAGAGTGGGATCACTGATAGTTTTATAGTTATGGCCCATTTTATACAGAGAAATTGGCATAGTAGGCAATGTAACCAATTACAGCCCTCCCTTTACTTCTATTTTTTTAAATTTTATTTCACCTTTATTTAACCAGGTAAGCCAGTTGAGAACAGGTTCTCATTTACAACTGCGACCTGGCCAAGACAAAGCAAAGTAGTGCAACAAAAACAACACAGAGTTACATATGGGGGAAAAAAAAACATAAAGTCAGAAATACAACAGAAAATATATATACAGTGTGTGCAAATGTAGCAAGTTATGGAGGTAAGGCAATAAATAGGCTATAGTGCAGAATAATTACAATAGTATTAACACTGGAATGCTAGATGTGCAAGAGATTATGTGCAAATAGAGATACTTGGGTGCAAAAGAGCAAATTAAATAACAATATAGGGATGAGGTAGTTGGGTGGGCTAATTTCAGATGGGCTGTGTACAGGTGCAGTGATCGGTAAGGTGCTCTGACAACTGATGCTTAAAGTTATTGAGGGAGATAAGAGTCTCCAGCTTCAGAGATTTTTTGCAATTCGTTCCAGTCATTGGCAGCAGAGAACTGGAAGGAATGGCGGCCAAAGGAGGTGTTGGCTTTGGGAATGACCAGTGAGATATACCTGCTGGAGCGCAGACTACGGGTGGGTGCTGCTATGGTGACCAATGAGCTAAGATAAGGCGGGGATTTGCCTAGCAGTGATTTATAGATGGCCTGGAGCCAGTGGGTTTGACGACGAACATGTAGTGAGGACCAGCCAACAAGAGCGTACAGGTCACAGTGGTGGGTAGTGTATGGGGCTTTGGAGACAAAACGGATGGCACTGTGATAGACTACATCCAATTTGCTGAGTAGAGTGTTGGAGGCTATTTTATAAATGACATCGCCGAAGTCAAGGATCGGTAGGATAGTCAGTTTTACGAGGGCATGTTTGGCAGCATGAGTGAAGGAGGCTTTGTTGCGAAATAGGAAGCCGATTCTAGATTTAACTTTGGATTGGAGATTCTTTATGTGAGTCTGGAAGTTGAGTTTACAGTCTAACCAGACACCTAGATATTTGTAGTTGTCCACATACTCTAGGTCAGACCCGTCGAGAGTGGTGATTCTAGTCGGGTGGGCGGGTGCTAGCAGCGTTCGATTGAAAAGCATGCATTTAGTTTTACTAGTGTTTAAGAGCAGTTGAAGGCTACTGAAGGATTGTTGTATGGCATTGAAGCTCGTTTGGAGGTTTGTTAACACAGTGTCCAATGAAGGGCCAGATGTATACAAAATGGTGTCGTCTGCGTAGAGGTGGATCTGAGAGTCACCAGCAGCAAGAGCGACATCATTGATATACACGGAGAAAAGTGTCGGCCCAAGAATTGAACCCTGTGGCACCCCCATAGAGACTGCCATAGGTCCAGACAACAGGCCCTCCGATTTGACACACTGAACTCTATCTGAGAAGTAGTTGGTGAACCAGGCGAGGCAGTCATTTGAGAAACCAAGGCTATTTAGTCTGCCAATAAGAATGCGGTGGTTGACAGAGTCGAAAGCCTTGGCCAGGTCGATGAAGACGGCTGCACAGTACTGTCTATTATCAATCGCGGTTATAATATCGTTTAGGACCTTGAGCGTGGCTGAAGTGCACCCGTGACCAGCTCGGAAACCGGATTGCATAGCGGAGAAGGTACGGTGGTATTCGAAATGGTCGATGATCTGTTTATTAACTTGGCTTTCGAATACTTTGAAAGGCAGGGCAGGATGGATATAGGTCTGTAGCAGTTTGGATCTAGAGTGTCACCCCCTTTGAAGAGGGGGATGACCGCGGCAGCTTTCCAATCTCTGGGGATCTCAGACGTTATGAAAGAGAGGTTGAACAGACTAGTAATAGGGGGTTGCGACAATTTCGGCGGCTAGTTTTAGGAAGAAAGGGTCCAGATTGTCTAGCCCAGCTGATTTGTAGGGGGTCCAGATTTTGCAGCGCTTTCAAAACATCAGCTGTCTGAATTTGTGTGAAGGAGAAGCGGGGGGGCATGGGCAAGTTGCAGCAGAGGGTGCAGAGTTGGTGGCCGGGTTAGTGGTAGCCAGATGGAAAGCATGGCCAGCTGTAGCAAAATGCTTGTTGAAATTCTCGATTATTGTAGATTTATCGGTGGAGATAGTGTTTCCTAGCCTCAGTGCAGTGGGCAGCTGGGAGGAAGTGCTCTTATTCTCCATGGACTTTACAGTGTCCCAAAACTTTTTGGAGTTAGTGCTACAGGATGCAAATTTCTGTTTGAAAAAAGTTAGCCTTTGCTTTCCTGACTGCTTGTGTATATTGGTTCCTAACTTCCCTGAAAAGTTGCATATCGCGGGGGCTTTTTGATGCTAATGCTGTACGCCACAGGATGTTTTTGTGCTGGTCAAGGGCAGTCAAGTCTGAGGAGAACCAGGGGCTATATCGGTTCTTAGTTCTGTATTTTTTGAATGGGGCATGTTTATTTAAGATTGAGAGGAAATTACTTTTAAGGAACAACCAGGCATCCTCTACTGACGGAATGAGATCTATATCCATCCAGGATACCTGGGCCAGGTCAATTAGGAAGGCCTCCTCGCTAAAGTGTTTTAGGGAGCGTTTGACAGTGATGAGGGTGGTTGTTTGACCGCGGACCCGTTACGGACGCAGGCAATAAGGCAGTGATCGCTGAGATCCTGGTTGAAGACAGCTGAGGTGTATTTAGAGGGTATGTTAGTCAGGATGATATCTATGAGGGTACCCATGTTTAAGGATTTAGGGTTGTACCTGGTAGGTTCGTTGATAATTTGCGTGAGGTTGAGGGCATCTAGCTTGGATTGTAGGATGGCTGGGGTATTAAGCATATCCCAATTTAGGTCACCAAGCAGTACAAACTCAGAGGATAAATGGGGGCAATCAATTCACATATGGTGTCCAGGGCACAGCTGGGGGCTGAGGGGGGTCTGTAGCAAGCGGCAACAGTGAGAGACTTATTTCTGGAAAGGTGGATTTTTAGAAGTAGAAGCTCAAACTGTTTGGGCACAGACCTGGATAGTATGATAGAGCTCTGCAGGCTATCTCTACAGTAGATTGCAACTCCACCCCCTTTGGCAGTTCTATCTAGACGGAAAATGTTATAGTTGGGGATGGAAATTTCAGAATTTTTGGTGGCCTTCCTGAGCCAGGATTCAGACACTGCTAGAACATCAGGGTTGGCAGAGTGTGCTAACGCAGTGAATAACTCAAACTTAGGAAGTAGACTTCTGATATTTATGTGCAAGAAACCAAGACTTTATGCGATTACAGAAGTCAACAAATGATAGCTCCTGGGGAGTAGGAGTGATACTGGGGGCTACAGGGCCTGGGTTAGCCTCTACATCACCAGAGGAACAGAGGAGGACTAGAATAAGGATACGGCTAAAGGCTTTAAGAACTGGTCTTCTAGTGCGTTGGGTACATAGAATAAAGGGGGCAGATTTCTGGGTGTTATAGAAAAGATTCAGGGCATTATGTACAGACAAGGATATGGAAGGATATGAGTAAAGTGGAGGTAAACCTAAGCGTTGGGTAACACTGAAAGAGATAGTATCTCTAGAGGCATCAATTGAGTCGGTCTCTGAGTGTATGGGTGGAGGGACAAAAGAGCTAACTAAGGCAGGTTTAGCTAGGCTGGGGGTCTACAGTGATATAGTACAATTAGAAATAACTGAAACAACAATAAACTAACCATGTTTGGGCTGAGGCTAAACATAAACAGGATGTAGTACCGTAAAAAAGGAACAGTCCAGCAGATATCAGCTGTATAGCTGAGTTATCATAAGGTCCGGTGGTGAAGTGCTAGTGAGTAAGAGGCCACGGCTAGCGTGTGCTACGTCCGTTTTGTTGTAGCCAGCTGGTAGCGAAGAATCCGGAGTTAAAGGTCCAGTTATTCCGGCGGAAAAACTGATATGTTCTGGGTCGATAACGCGCAGTGCTGACTGGCCGAATATCCGGTGATCAAAGTCCAGTGATTAAAATTAATCCCGCATTGAAATTAAAATTAATCTATCATTGCACATTCTGCAAATCACAGAGGGTAGCCATTTTGAGTCCATTTTCACATTCACAAATTGGATCATAACTATAAAAGTAGCAGAGGTCCAATTCTGGAACTTTTATATGAAGGTAGAGTATATTATGTTTAACAATATTTTGAAAAAATTCGCCAAATCAAAACGTTTCTATTTCAATATGAATGTTTCTATTTTTCAATATTCATAAATGTATGTAAGAAATGTTTTATCGAAATCAAAATACTACTCATATTACAGTGAATGCGGTAAAGCTTCATATGACACCAACTTTTGCTTAGTTGCACCTACAAATGAAACATTATGGAGTCCTAAAGGACAAGCAGAAAAAAAAATATATATATTCCAACTTCAATTCAATCTTTCTCAATTATGCTTTAAGATACAAATGTCAAATATATGTCAACAATCCTTCCTCAAAAGGACCCTTCTATGGATTACATTTCGTGAAAATTCCAACAATCATGGTATTTTTTTGTTTTGTTATAGTTTCGTGAGGAATCACCCAAAAGTATTCTACCTTGGTCCTTGCCTATTAACATTTCTGTTTTTTTCAGACCTTAGACCCTAGGTTCTGTGAATTGTGAAAGAACCATGGTGTTGACTGGAGTTTGTTGGCTTGTTTATTTTCGGTAGAGGAAATGTGTTCTCAGCTCCAATGGCACCAACCCAAGTAGAATCCCGTGTCACCTCGCTGCATGCTTCCTCCTTGCCCTAGTCTGTTGCTGAGTAATTTCATGGCACTGACTTGTTTTGAAGTTGGCTGTATGTGTGTTGTGAAAGATGTGCGTCCTATATGTTATCCATAATGAGATGCCCAAAAGGATATGGCCTCGTTTTCTGCTCGACTGGGGCTGGATCAGGGCTCCTGACTGGCCGGGAGAGTGAGACACCACGAGAAGCGGAGTCAACGAGCGGATGTGCATGAAGCCTGAATGACCCTCTAGCTACTCATGGAAAAAATCTGTAAACATCAGTGCCAAATCCCCTTTGCTTCAACGGATTGAAATTTCGTCGGTTTCGTGGTTGACAAATGCTGCTTTAGGTTATATAACCATGTTTGAAAGTTTTTAAAAATCAATTGCGCATCTGACTGCATCAAAACAGGAGGACAGATGTTACACAAAGGAGCTGCATGTATCTGCCCTCTCATACACGCTCTCTATCTCTCTTCACATTTGGCTGATGCATCAATTGTGTTGCATGTACTTTTGTTGGAGTATTCTAACCAGAATGACTGTTCTCCCTAAATCATGAGCGGGTGAAAACTGCTAATCTTTGCCACTACAACGCCTTCGGAGAGGTAACGTTATCATTATGAAAAACAGTCATTACAATGTAATAACCTGGGGAATCTAAATCATAAGCGGGTGAAAACTGCTCATCTTTTCCACTACAACGCCTTCGGAGAGGTAACATAATCATTATGAAAAACAGTAATTACAATGTAATAACCTGGAAAAAGCTGGGAATATATGTTGCTGCAAAAGTAACATAACTTTATTTTCTGGATTTGCTTGGTAACTGCAAACGCACTCAAATAAACTGCTTTGTCGACAAAATGCAACTACTTAGCCATCCAGGAAACAAACCTGTGCTCATGACTCCCGACTTGCTCCTTTCCTTACTCCATGAGTAAACTTGCTTTCAATGGGATGGCATGGAATTTCGTGAATTTTCTTTTTCAGGCGCCATTGTCAGTCAGTCTCAAAAAACACCAGGTAAACAACATAAAAAAATAAACAAAATGTCGCTTATATCACCGACTGAAACGTGAATAAACTGTTTCCTCTGGTCCCCCTTTTTCCAGTTTTCTGGAGTTTCGTGTTTCGTCCACCGTGGTGTTTCCTTCCCTTGCTCCCGGCTGAGGACGTTGCATTGCCCCGCTTGACCACTGGAGGATCCTGTCGCTACCGCTCGAACACTGCGGTTCGCGAGGAAGGGTTGGGCGATTTGGATTGTGGGAAGTGTCGTTTTGCCGAGGAGTTTGTTTTGCGCAGCTAACAGGCGCTAGCAACTGCTTTAATTTTTCACTTCTTGTCATTTACAAACGACTACAATCCCAGAATGCGTAACGGTTGGATATCGATGGCGGAGAGCAATGACTGAGGAGTTTGATGAAGATGTGGTATTTGAGGTTTGTTTTTATTCAGGCACATATGTTCCATTAACGCGTAGTGCAGTGTATCAAGCCCGAGTTTGTATAGGTTTTCTGATTCATTCTGCGTGCTGAAATTGGCGTGGTCGACCAGACTGTCATAGTAGCTGACTCGCTAACGTTAGCTAGCTTATTAGCATGGCCATGAGCAACGTTTGCCATGAGCAACGTTTACCCATTGGCGTTTGGCTACCCCTGTTGTTATGCGTAGCTGAGACATAAATCCGAGCAAAATTGGCCGTGTAGCCTAGTCAATCCTACCTGACTGTTAAGTAGCTTTTCTTATCATGGGGCAGTGTGCTGTTTCATCATCATAGCTGGCGTGGAGCGTGTGTGTCTGGTCGGTGCTTTATGCGACGTAGGAAGGGAATAGCTGTTCGAAACATCTGACAGCCTGATGTGTCAACATGTGCGCCACCGATACCGTCCGAACATGCAAGTGAGTAAGGTTAGCCCATCATGTCATGCTTGGATCGGGGGGTGTCATCATGATAACGTATTATAGGTGGCTCTATCAAGGTAGGCAAATGGCTTGCTATCCAGATGTAGAAGCACGGATATGTTTTGTTTTCTCTCATGCTACGGATGAGGAGCGTCGGCAGCTGGTTGGGAATTGGGTCAGGTGTCTCCTTGGTAAAATTGGAGCATAATGTTGGTTCTTTTTTCTTAATTGTGGGCAAATTGTTGTTATGCCAGTACTGTGTCCTAGAGATAAAAAGTCGCACTTTGCTGCTGCACATCTCTCTATTGTAGGGAGATTGAGGTGGGAGTCTGACCTGGGATGTTGTGATGCAGGACAGTGATTTGCTCATCCCTGCTGGCGACAGACACACACACACACTTCCAGTCAGTCCCACTTTAAGCTGAGCTTTAACACATGATCGTGATGAACGCTCTTTTATGCAAGGTTTTTAGATTATTGTGTTTGTGTTTAATTCCGTCGCTGGATTGGACTAATGGACTTTGGAGCAGATTAGGTGTAAGAAAGGGGATTGAAAGAGGCAAGATGCTTAGGGCCAGAGGGAGATTTAGGGACTGTAGTGCACATACAGTGGGGAAAAAAGTATTTAGTCAGCCACCAATTGTGTAGGTTCTCCCACTTAAAAAGATGAGAGAGGCCTGTAATTTTCATCATAGGTACACGTCAACTATGACAGACATAATGAGGAAAAAAAATCCAGAAAATCACATTGTAGGATTTTTAATGAATTTATTTGCATATTATGGTGGAAAATAAGTATTTGGTCAATAACAAAAGTTTCTCAATACTTTGTTATATGCCCTTTGTTGGCAATGACACAGGTCAAACGTTTTCTGTAAGTCTTCACAAGGTTTTCACACACTGTTGCTGGTATTTTGGCCCATTCCTCCATGCAGATCTCCTCTAGAGCGGTGATGTTTTGGGGCTGTCGCTGGGCAACACGGACTTTCAACTCCCTCCAAAGATTTTCTATGGGGTTGAGATCTGGAGACTGGCTAGGCCACTCCAGGACCTTGAAATGCTTCTTACGAAGCCACTCCTTCGTTGCCCGGGCGGTGTGTTTGGGATCATTGTCATGCTGAAAGACCCAGCCACGTTTCATCTTCAATGCCCTTGCTGATGGAAGGAGGTTTTCACTCAAAATCTCACGATACATGGCCCCATTCATTCTTTCCTTTACACGGATCAGTCGTCCTGGTCCCTTTGCAGAAAAACAGCCCCAAAGCATGATGTTTCCACCCCCATGCTTCACAGTAGGTATGGTGTTCTTTGGATGCAACTCAGCATTCTTTGTCCTCCAAACACGACGAGTTGAGTTTTTACCAAAAAGTTATATTTTGGTTTCATCTGACCATATGACATTCTCCCAATCCACTTCTGGATCATCCAAATGCACTCTAGCAAACTTCAGATGGGCCTGGACATGTACTGGCTTAAGCAGGGGGACACGTCTGGCACTGCAGGATTTGAGTCCCTGGCGGCGTAGTGTGTTACTGATGGTAGGCTTTGTTACTTTGGTCCCAGCTCTCTGCAGGTCATTCACTAGGTCCCCCCGTGTGGTTCTGTGATATTTGCTCACCATTCTTGTGATCATTTTGACCCCACGGGGTGAGATCTTGCGTGGAGCCCCAGATTGAGGGAGATTATCAGTGGTCTTGTATGTCTTCCATTTCCTAATAATTGCTCCCACAGTTGATTTCCTCAAACCAAGCTGCTTACCTATTGCAGATTCAGTCTTCCCAGCCTGGTGCAGGTCTACAATTTTGTTTCTGGTGTCCTTTGACAGCTCTTTGGTCTTGGCCATAGTGGAGTTTGGAGTGTGACTGTTTGAGGTTGTGGACAGGTGTCTTTTATACTGATAACAAGTTCAAACAGGTGCCATTAATACAGGTAACGAGTGGAGGACAGAGGAGCCTCTTAAAGAAGAAGTTACAGGTCTGTGAGAGACAGAAATCTTGCTTGTTTGTAGGTGACCAAATACTTATTTTCCACCATAATTTGCAAATAAATTCATAAAAAATCCTACAATGTGATTTTCTGGATTTTTTTTCTCAATTTGTCTGTCATAGTTGACGTGTACCTATGATGAAAATTACAGGCCTCTCTCATCTTTTTAAGTGGGAGAACTTGCACAATTGGTGGCTGACTAAATACTTTTTTCCCCCACTGTACATAGGGTGCTCTGTTCTCATCTAGGCTTTTAACATGAGCATATTTTTGATCAGGGGAAGTTTAGCCCTTAGCTAACTCACACATGTTTCCCAAAGCCATAGCACACAAAAAATCTAAAGAAAACAAGCAGCTGCACACAGTAAAACAATTAGTTGACCAAGATTTGAGCAGAGAGAATATATTATTTCATTTTCTAGCTTGTCATCTGAGTGACTGTTGGGCAAGATGAACGGGAGAGAGGGTGGAGAATGAGCGTATGATTCCAGACAAGAATAGCTGCCTGTGTATTGGGAAATCTGTAAGAGAGAATTGGGAAGAGCGGGAACAAAAAGCTGATATTTGTCTAAATCTCTCTCCTCCCCATCCTCCTTCTGCCCTTTCACCTATTCTCTCTCTCTCTCTCTCTCTCTCTCTCTCTCTCTCTCTCTCTCTCTCTCTCTCTCTCTCTCTCTCTCTCTCTCTCTCTCTCTCTCTCTCTCTCTCTCTCTCACACTTTCCTGTCTCTCTCTCTTCCCAGAACTCTCCGCTCTTCCACTACCTGCAGGATCTAGGACACACAGACTTTGAGGCATGTCCCACGGTGTCTCAGGAGGACGAGTGTGGAGGAGGAAAGGGGGGGGCGGCCTCCCTCCAGGACAGCCTCTCCAAACCCACAGTGAGTTACCCCCCCACCCACAAACACACCCCTCACTGCTACCATAAGGAACCCCCACTATGATCGCATAGCCTTGGGGTGTTGTGTGTGTGCTTGACCAACTCACTGTACATTCATGCAGGCAGACAGAAAGTAATTACATCTGCTATTGATTCCAAACAATGAAACATATCACACACACACTCACTCATTCACACTCATACCCGGCTGGCGGCAGACAGACAAGACAGTGATCATGGAGGAAAGAGAGCAACATATTCAGAGCAAGGTATTTGTCTGTTCTGCATACACACACTATTGTCCCCTATTCCAGGGATATGCTCTGTCTATTTGGTCAGATTTCTCTATTAATGCTTAGGGGAATTCCTAGTCCTGCTTAGGAAACTCTGTGAATGGAAGAAAGTCATTCTCTCCTTCTCTCTCTCTCTCTCTCTCTCTCTCTCTCTCTCTCTCTCTCTGATTCACTGGGGCTGAATTAGATTACTGATATCTGAAGTGCATTAAACTCTTCTACTGTCATGCTGTAGGGTGTGTACATGTATTTGTCCGACCTTGTGTTTTTACTTGTGTGAACATGTGTATGCCTCTGTGGGACCTTGCTTGTGTGATATGTACTATAATATACATATGCACAATCATAACTCTTTGCTTCGCTAGTAATACTCAGCAACATTTAAATAACAATTTAGAGCCCTCAAGCAATGTTTGAAACATCTTGAACGCACCCCTGTTTCTATTTAGGGGGACAGGGTTCTGGCCAACCCATGGTCACATGACTCTGAGTGCGTTCCTTTTCCTGTTTATGTATTTCTTTCCTCGTAGGACAGGAAATTATGTCACATTAGCCTCCTCCAGGAACTTTCCGTCCGTCCGTGTCATGCTTCCTCTCCGAGAGCCTGTTATTCGGAGGAGCGTTTGGGAATTATTTTCATAGAGGACTCATCATGGATATAACTCATTTAAACATGGAAATTGCCATTGCTATTGGGCATTGCCATCATCCACCATTTTAAAGTAGTCAAGTAGTCAACTGGATGGGGATTCCTTTTGGTTAATGGCAAAGATATGGTTATTCCTTGTCCAACTTCCTGTAGCCCAGATAGAGATGCAGCCAGGGCCAACACAGCCACCCACACTGTGTGTGTGTGTGCGTGTAAACATGGATGATTGCTTGGTGTATATTTGATTTCCAGACAGTCAGAGGCCAACACTGGTTATCTGCTCCTATTTAGCACACACTGGGCCTGTTTAACATACGGTTACATCATGGGCCATCTGTAGTGAAAATGTGTGTGTACATGTGCAAGTATGTGTGTGTGTGCATGTGATGGTGAATGTGTCTGCTAGCAGATGTGTATCAGCCCAAGGTGAAATTAGTATTTTCTGAACCATTGGCCTACATCCTAGAGATTTGTGGAGTGGTGGCATCAGTATCCATACAAATGCATGTTACAGTTACATAATAGTTGTTTTCAAAACGAATTACAGTGTGGAGTAGAATTTAAAGTGCTATTTTAGAATGCTTCTATTATCTGTGGAAATGTCACCCCTGTTCTTCAAAAGAGTAACGCCACCAGAGGGGTGAAAATCATCCACATTTGGGAATGAAATAGGATTTCAAAAACGTTTGATGGCAGGTGGGGCACATTGATGTTGTCATTTTACAGAAATAGATGTCACACTAGACCAGAGCATTGTATGACATCAAAGGAGGTTAGTGAGGAGAAAGGGAGAAATATGGGAATCTGTCAGTGTGCCATCTGAATACAAGGCTCTTTGTGCCACAATTGCCTGCTGACTCTACCAATGGGAATACATATTGCCTTTTTGCATGTGTCATGTCAGATAAGTCAAAAATGAGACAGCTAACTGAAGAGAGCGAGAGAGAAGGCAGGACAAGGTCAGTTGAAGTTTATTGGCAATAAAACCTTCACTGCCAGCCTGCCTAGTCTCCTCCTTCTTGTCATAAGAGAGTGAGATGGAGAGAAGATCAAGCGTTGAGGATTGCTTTATGGTAATATGGCCATAAGATTTAGAATACATACATAATGTCACACAGTCTCTCTTCCTCTCCCTCCTCTCTCCCTCTTTCACTCCCCCTAACTCTCTCTCTCTATCTCTCTGAGTCTCTCTCTCACACACACACACACGTCTTTGCAGAGTGTTTTTTCCATTCTCTGACTCTCTCACACGGCAGACGGGGAGCACAAAGCCTCGGGAATGTTTCCCAGGGTGACGCCAGCAGAATACTAAAAAGCAGGAGCAAGACGGGACCAGGAAATGAACTGTACTTACTAGTGATGTGTTGGTTGTTTGTGTCACTGTGTTTGCATTCCGCTGTCCGTGTGTATGTGTGTTTTTCTGTGTGGCCCGTCTCTGTCTCCTGCCTTAATGTTTGGATAGGGGATATTAGATTGAGATGAGTGAGTAGTAAAGAATGGAAGAGCCTACATGGGCCTCGCAAGAGTTTTTGAGGCCACCGCCTCCCCCTCATGACTAACACACACACACACACACACACACACACACACACACACACTACCCTCTCTCTGGGGGGTGGTTTAGATGCCATGTTCCCTTCCTGCTGTTGTTGGTTGGTCGGTCAGTGTAGCGTGAACGCCCAGTCCTGCAGCTCAGACCCATAATCAATAGCCCTGCAGCCTGCTGGCCAATAACACACTGTGTCCCAAACTCCCAATAACAGTCAGTCAGGGTAGAAAACACACCCAGGCCAGCCTGGATTTATAGTAAGGGTGAAATTGCCCCTAGACGCTGATCTTGGTTCAGTTTTGCATTTTCCACAATGGTTACGGTTAGGATTGGGAGAGGGTAAGCTGATCCTAGATCTTTACCTATTGGAAACTTCTTCATGAGCAACTGTAGGCTGGCTGGAACACTGAATCCTTACAGGCCCGGGTCAAAAATAGTTCACTATATAAAGAGAAAGGCTGCCATTTGGGACCTAACCTGAAATATGCCGCCTTAGTGGTGATGTTGCCTGATAGTACCAATGACTGTATGGGATAGTACTGCTACTTTCCCAAGTAATATAAAATACTGGGAGGAAAATAAGGTATTCTGATCACTAGATTTTGTCACTCGCTGTAGGCATTTTAATTCACTCAGTCTTCACACTATTGTGGTTAAATTATCAGGATTTCTAATATAGACATTTTGGAGAATTGTTTGGTTAAAAGCAGCATATCAAATTGTACAATTTAGTTGGAATGCTCATAATTACTCTGTTTGCTAGTGATTAGAATATAATTCTGTTTACTTTGTTTGTTTACAGTGAATCTCCTCTTGGAGCCTGGCAGACTAGCAACTAGGGGGGAATGGAGGGTGTTTGTGTGTTGGGGGGGGAAGTCGAGACACACACACACACACACACACACACAATCAGTCACTCATTGTTGGTGTCTCAAAGAGCCTGTTTCCTGGGATATGCCCTGGAATGAAGAACATGTTTCTTAGGAATGTGTGTGTGTCTGTTATGAGCATAATTTGTGGTTGATGGCCAGAGCTCATTCCCCAGTGAGTTTGCTCTCACAGATGTAGTAGTCAGTGTTGTCTGCTTCTGCTGTTCGTATGAAGGATGTGTGACTTATTCATTTGCAGAATTATGTCTGGTTGATTACTCTGTTCCCCTTATTAGCTCCAGTCTCTTCCCCGCCTGACCCATTCTCCTCTGTGTTATTGGCAGGGAGGACATCTATGGAGATTGGCTGATGCCTTGTGGAGGCGGAGCCCGTTCCACCAGGCCGCCTCGGCCCATAGGCTGGAGCAGCAGCTGGTAAGGGTCACCATGGAAACCATGGGACTAATCATAGAACCTTAAGTGACTTCATCCCAAAGACACATTCTTATATTCTTTCTCTCTGTGTCCTCTTCCTCTCCCTCCCTCCCTCCATCCCTCTTTCTTTCTCTCTCTCCCTCCCTATAGGACTGTGTGTTTGGCCAGTATGCGGTGCGGTGTATCCTGGACCAGGATGTGTTGCTCCAGGAGGATGTGGAGCTGATCGAGCTATTAGACCCCAGCCTGCTCACCCTTGGCTCCTCGCCCTCCGGCTCGCCCAGACGAGACAACTCCCTGCCCTGCCCGCGCCTCCTCGCCTCACCCTCGCAATGGTACGCCCCAAACACAGATCCTAACATAGTCTCACACACACATACATATCCACATGTACACACAGCAGACACTAACATTCCGTCTCTTTCTGTCTTGGTTTTCTCTCTCTCTCTCGCTCTTTCTCTCTCTCTCTCTCTCTCTCTCTCTCTCTCTCTCTCTCTCTCTCTCTTTCTCTCTCTCTCTCTCTCTCAGGGACGTAGCAATGCTGGTGGGCCTGGCTGCAGTGTTACTAAGCCTGTCCTCTCTCTCTGACGGGGCCTGGTCTCTGGCTGTTATCCCGTGGTGTGCTGCAGTCATGGGCTGGGTGTGGCTGCGAGGGGCGGGGCTGTGGAGACAGGGGAGGATGCAGAGGGCAGCACACGCCCAGGCCTCCGAGCTGCAGACCATGGTGCTGAACAGCAAGGCTCTGACCAGCCTGGCCCGCAAGTCCCTGAGACTACTACAGGAAACAGAGGTCATCTCTCGAGGGTTCACCCTGTAAGTGGACCATTTGATCTACTATCTATCTACTTCATCCATAGTGGTAGTGTGCATCCACACCTTCCTACTCATATTGTGTGCATGCTAATCCTGCTGTGAGTCTATACTCCTCCCCCAACGTTAGTGTCCACTTTCACCCACTAGCACTTTCATCTACCCAACTACAAGGTTAGCACTTAGGCTAGTACCTATTATTATCCTAGGTTATCTTTACCTGCAGTGCCCACTTTTTACCTGTCCCTGCCTGTTCCACAGCCCGTTCCTCCCTACCCTAACGTCTGTTTTACTGTTCAGTCTCTGTAGTATTGTCGGTAGGACAACATGGTCACTGTATTCGTCTCCATCTGTTATCGTCTTGTTTGTTTTGTGATAGTATTTTGTCATAACCGTGTCATATGTTGTTAGCCTGTCCTGTTGTGTCTCAGTTAGTCATAAACGGATTATTAGCATGTCGTTAGCATGTCGTGTTGCGAGTGCTGCCCTGCCTCTCTGGGACGTCTGCACAGTTGTATCACATTTCACTTGTCAAGTCTGCTCGACAGGGTGAGTGCATCCAGCTCCTTTAGCAGGGCAGGGCTGGGGGCGGGGCCACGGGGGCAGCAGCTGATTGGCCTGCGGAAGGCGGTGTACCGGGCGCTCCGCTCAGCCTTCAGAGCCTCCCGCCGAGCCACCTGCCACATGCTCAAAGCATATCCTTCACACACACACACACACAGAGATAGAGAGGATAAGGTGTTCATTTTCAAATAGAGAAGGGATATTGCCAGACTAAACGTATGCAGGAATTAAACAATACAAGCACTAAAGATTGATTTCTACCAGTAACCCTTTGGTATTACCCTTGAGTGAATGTGTGTTAGGATATATTCTGTTTGACCAATTGGCGGGTCATTTAGTATATGAGTGTCAATCTGTGAGCTGATGGGCTCCTTAACTCGTACCCACTTACCCCCTGAACTCTGAGATCGACAATGTGACCAACTACGTGTCTGCGGTGCCTCTGAAGGAGCTGGGGATGGGCCTGGGGACAGAGCACCTGACTGACGAGGAGGCACAGGAGCTCACCGATGACTACAGCCTCCCTGCCCTCAAGGTGAGTGAGTGAGTGAGTCAGTCAGTGAGAAATTCAGAAGTGTCTTGCTTTTATAAAGACAGTGGAGGAAAGAGCATGATGAAAAAGAAAGGAAGAAAGATAGATGGAAGAGATCATTTAGATGCAGGTCGATGGTGAAATGACAGACAATAGGTTCAGGGCATTGTCAGAGTGATTGTGTTAGCTACTCTGTTTGTCCCTGTGGGCTTGCTGTCCTCCAGGTGCTGTTCCAGCTGTGGGTGGGGCAGAGCTCAGAATGTTTCCGTCGATTGGCCCTGCTACTGTCGTCACGACGACTGGAGGAGCCCAGGGAAGACTGGGTCGAAGGTGAAACCCCTCCTCCGCCCATACATCGCTCTGTTGCCACGGTGACACAGCCTCTCCACGGTGCCCTGGCCAGTTGCCTAGGTGACCTGCAGCGTAGCTATGAGTTCCACCGGTACTTTGAGACGCAGCACCGGACGCAGGGCTCGGACAGGGTGGGGCGCGCTCGACAGAAATGCAGAGAGCTCAACGCACTGCACACGTCTGTACGCAGCCTGCAGCTGCATCTCAGGGCCCTGCTCAACGAGTGAGTCAAACCTAACCCCTTAGTCAACCCTCACCCTCCTAACCCTAACACCTGTTACTCCATACCCTCCTCACCCCTCAGTCTAAAGGCGTCAGTATGTTTCAGTTCGGCTGGCGCCTATCCGAGAAATGAACGAGTGTGTTCGCATACTCCCTTAAAAGACCTTCACTTGAAAAACTTGAAAAAGCGACAATAGTACTGTTTGTCCATTTTGAGACGCCGTAGCCAGTATACACTTCATCAAAATAGTCAGAAATCTGTCATTAATTTGGATGTTTTTGTCGAGGAGATCTTAGTCATGCAATTTTACATCTAACTAAGATGTTTGGTGCAGTATTTCTCAATGAAGAAATGTGCATGAAAACGAGTCTTCTCTCGTTGAATAACAACAGACTATTGAAGAATCCCTACTGTTGACCAATCACCGACGAAGGTGCGTAGACTTCGGCTATCAAGTTCGGCTTGCCTCTAAAAAAATTTGTGTGCCCGAACAGCCGGGAAAGAAAACTCTTACCAAAGTCCAAAACAAACAAAAACGTCTCAATGTTGTCATAATAAATGCACAAACTTGTCTGAACTGTTTCCGCTGGGAAGCATGCGGACGCCTTTAGCCCCTTTTCCATACCCCACTCACCCCATCCTCCTCTCCCATCCTCTCCTCACCCCTCCTCCCCTAACCCTCCCCTCATCTCATCTCCTCTTCCACTCACTAGGATGATTATCCTGGAGGATGACCTGGAGAAGCTGATGGTGACCAAGGAGGCGGTGGAGGTGACTGTGGAGGGCTACCAGGACATCCAGGAGCGTCTCAGTCACCTGCAGCCCCACATGCAGGCCAGCGCCGGATGCTGGGAGGACACCGTGGGCCAGGTGGAGCGCATGCTGAGGAGAGCTAACACCTGCCCAGGTGAAGAAAGGTTGCAGGTGTTACACACACTACCTTTATTAGGCTTAGGTAGTTAACGCAGCTGACCAGTTGAGGTGACAGGACCTGATGTTGGGTCTGAATACTGGACCCCCCAGGTTTCCATGGTTACAGTGGAGGGGTTATTTTTAGTCAGGACCCCCCCCGCCCAGCACAGAGACTATTCAGAGTCAGAGAGGAAGTGGCTCCTTCAAATATAGGATAAGAACTAGAGCTTGCATGGGAGGGAGGGAACAATGACCTAGTTTCACCACAGACTGTTTCAGCACATTGTAGAGGTCTACTCTTTGGGAGCAGGGAGCAGGTTGACTGACTCAAGAGAGCTGAACACGGTTTAAACAAACAGATAATTGTATAAAGTGGTATGTCTGCATTTGAGTGTGTGTGTGTGTATACTTACCTGTATGTGTGTGTAATGTGTTCTATTCATCCTGTCTCTTTCAGGAACTCCTGAGGGTCCAGAGCAGTGTCTCCCTCCTGTGCCCTGCACCCCTGTCCCAACCTACACCCTCATCCTGGACAGGGACCCTGTGCCTGAGGAGCAGGTACTGAACCTCATACCTCACTGTGGATCTACACACACATACACACACACAACTAGGTGCCTGTATTGTGTGTCTATGTGTAATGGGTCTTTCCTGCCCTCTGATTGGCCAGGAGCTGGAAGCGTACGTGTCGGACTCAGAGGATGAGAACGGGTGGGCGGGGTCGGTGGTTGACATGCTGTCTCCCGAGGAACGAGAGCGCCAGCGGCGGGAGAGGGAGGAGTCTCGGCGTGTCCTATCGGAGCTCAAAGCCGTGCTGGGCCAGCGGGCGTCCGAGGGCGAGAGAAGGAAGTGGAAACAGCTGCTCTTCAACGACCAAGGTATCTCTCCTCCTACCCACAATGCACCTCTCTGCCTCTGCCGCTCCTTTAGTTCTCTGTCTCTCTCTCTTTCTCTCATTTGGTGTGATCATTTAATGATGATGTTTTACTTCCTTTTGTCTCCTAGCGGCGGCGATGCCTATCGTTTCCGGGGTAACGTCAGCAGAATCTTCTACAGAATCTCAGACTCCCTCCGACCCATTGGACACTCTGACACTTGTGGGCATGGCCAAACCAGGTGTTGCCGAGGGAAACCACCTATTGGACAGGCTGAACAACGAGGAGGAAGACGAGGTCAGGGACGAGTGCCCCCTCACAGAGGCAGAGGAAAAAGCACTTACAGAGTTCTGCTGTGGTGAGGCGGAGGAAAAGGGGGAGGAGGGTGAAGGTGGGGCTTCAGTCCCAGATAGGACAGGCGGGGCGCAGCTCTACCAATACGACGGGCTGCCTGACGAGGGGGCAGGACTGAACGGGCCCGACCTTCTATTGCAGCCCCGGATTCCCGCCATCACGGTGATGGACAGGCTGACGGAACTACACGGCTCGGCGATGCTCAGCTTTAATTCCGCCCTCGCCGCCCAGGTGGCGGCACATTCGCACACCTTCGCCAACATGGAGGAGCAGACGTTTGGAGACAGCGGAGAAGAAGAAGGGGTAGAGGGAGAGAGGCGTTCGCTACCTGATGGACAGACAGCTGAGAAGGACTAGAGCCTAAACCCTCCTGCTTTACGGAGCTTTGAACAGAACAGATATGGATAGACAGCCAGGGTTCCTGTATTTATGTCTGACCCCACTCCAGGGTTATTTATTGCGGCTTTCCGTTTCCTTGGCTCCATGGGTCTCTGTCATGTCTTCATCGGTGTGTGTGCATGACTGGGTGAGTGCATGCGTGTGAGTGAGAAAGCATTGTGTGTATGCGAGAGAGCATTGTGTGTATGCGAGAGAGCATTGTGTGTATGCGAGAGAGCATTGTGTGTATGCGAGAGAGCATTGTGTGTATACACAATGTCTGAGTGTCTTTGTGAGTTTTAAGAAGAGCACTACACCACCTCCTGTTACACTCCTCCACCCATCCGTCCATACTTTACCCACAATTCCCCTGTGGCCACTCTCCTGTGCTACTCAGGTACCAGAACCACAACACAAACTCTGACCTCACCGTCACAAGGTGTTCAGTTTAATCCATCCCCTGTAGCTGTTAGAGGCAGAGAAACTTGGTTATAGCATCAAATACATTTTCTCTAACTATTGACCAGTACCTTTCCATGATATGTCAACGTTGCCTAACAGTTTAGCATATTGGTGTCTGATTCAAAAAGCCTAATTAGCTAAATCATTATTATTATTTTTACCACATCACTTCCTGTATGACTCCTGTATTGAAAAGTAGAGTCTGATGTGTGGTTGCTCTGTTGAATGTGTGCCCGACAGCCCAGGGTAGAATGCTCAGGTACTGAATCACTGACCGTGGGCTGAATGTAAGATGTTACTATACACACACACACACACACACACACACACAGATGTTACTGCACACACACACCACACTGTAAAAGGGGAAGGAGGGGTACATTTCAAAGAGAGCAGGGGGAAAGCTATTTTTATTATCACTGTTTTATTTCTGGTCTGCCTCTCTGAGTCTGCACTTATACGCACTCTTCAACTCACTAGGAATGGCCCTGTAACTGCAAAGATGTGTTGGCTAAAACACCTGTCACTCAACCAACAGCAACCAATGAGCAGACAGAGACATCAGAGAGAAGGGTGGACATAGTTGACCTTGTAAAATGGACTAGCCTACCAGATTTGGAAATATTTTGATATATTGAGTGTTGTTTTTATTTGAGAGATGAATATGGTCAGGCAGTGGATTGCTGTGAAATGAAATTCATCCCCATCCACTAATGAACCAAACACATTCACAGTGCTTATTTCCCCAATGGTCTCGTCAAGTGCTCCTCTCATGCTCATCTGATGCAGGATACAGGATCAATGATGCTCCAATGAAGAGTCTGTAGGGGATGATAACTGGGTGATTATTGAGGTAAAGTGTTGTACTACCTCATGCCACCTCTACTGCACCTACTATGAAATCTGTTCCGCTGGTGTCTAACTCCATACCTACTACATGTATCTCAAATCTGAATGGTCTGCTGTGTCAGAACGTTTTGGTTCTGTCTTGTGTATAACTGTAAATGTTTCTATGGAGATTGTACCATTGTATCTCTCTCCCATGTCTCGGCATCTGTGTTTCCATAACGCTCACTCACTAGAATGTGATCCAACTCTATTGATTTGGGGATTGAGTTTGGGACAGTTATTACGGAGTGTCCTGGAATGCTACTATCGGTGATTACAATTAATTTGAGTGATGATCGATGATGATGATGATCGAAGGACAGCATGTGCTTATTGACTGCACTGATGATTCCGCTTGTGTGTGTCAGGGGGTGTCTGACCACCCTGAGGTGCCCCCCTCCCCGTCCTTCCCCCTCACCGTGTCTGCCTTGCCTTGTCTTGCCCTACAGTCCTCCACCATATGTCCCCTTCCTGAAGTGAGTTCTGTCCCTCCTACATTTAATTTGTAAAATAAAATGCTATTCTGGAGCTGACTGTCTTTTGTCTCTCTTTTCATATCGGTCTCTTTCTTTCCGTCTTTCTCAGCTGCCTGAGACTGACCCTAACCCCAGGGGGAAGGGGGAGGAGAGGAGTGGTAGGGGGTGAGGGTCAGGGTAGTGAGGGTTACCTGATATATTTTGTGGAGTCCCAAATTTGTCTGACCTAGAACAGCTGGTGATCCCTGTACCACATGTAAGACCCCAACCCAGCGCACAGACACACACACACACGTACCTCTCACACATTTAAATGCATTTAGCTGTTGTGAATAGTCCCATGTTAACGTCCAATACAATTAGTGTGTGAAACTGAAACCTCAAGGGTCTGTCTGAGGTAGACCAAACAGCACCTTAGCTATTTTGTGTGTCCCTATGGGAGTGTGTCCCCCCTTTCCCCCCCCTGTGGGAGTGTGTTCCACCATTCCCTTGGACAGCCCCTCTAGTATCAGCCACCCTGTGAAACACAAGACCAATCAGCCCATTCAGACTGCAGGAGAACAGAAAGAGAGAGGGCTGTCTGACATACTTACTGAGGATGGTTTCCCCTGGTATGGAAGTACAGAAGGAGGCATTATTAGGGGCAGAGCAAAAACGTCCATCCTCACACTGTGAAAGCCACATTGGGACTGAACAGAGCAGCAGTGTGTGTCTCCAACAACCCAGCTGTCCAATCATTTTAGAATGTTGTACTTTCATTCCTCTCTCCCAAAATAACCATTGACCACGGAGCAGGCAGGCACGGCTTCATGTCTTTATTGAATTAGCCTCAGCATCCTTATACATGCAGCAGGCTGCATGTCAATACTCTGAACTGGCTTCCTCTCCTAATGTCCAGAGACTCCAGATGAATGGTGAAACTGAATGGTGGAAAATGTATGCACTCACTAACTTTAAGTCGCTCTGGATAAGAGCGTCTGCTAAATGACTAAAATGGAAATGGAAATGGAAGCCTACTACTGGGGATTTGCTGCTTCCTCACCTGGCTTTCCCAGTTCTCCCAGATCAGGGAAGGGAAGGAGCCAAGGGCAGGGAGCATGGAGTCTGCAATTCTTGAGAGAATTTGGAAGCTGGTAGCCATAGAGTTATTGTTGTGTGGTGACTGAAGATTATAAAATTGCTCCTGCTCCTGGAATAAATGTATGGAAATATGGGCCCTTCTCCAAATAGCTTGTTACCTAAGATTAATACAATGCTGCCATCTAGCGGCCAAACTTTTTCTTAGTCGTAATAATAAAAAATCAAGGTTATTAAGATGTATAGTACAACATACATTCACATATTGTTATAACAAATAAACCAGGTTTGTTGAATCCGGGCTGTTCACTGTGTATGATATTTTGTCTCTGGAGATACATATTTTAGGAGAATTGTGATGGTGATCCATGAATTAATTCCTACATCAATTTTGCATTGAGTGAGCACAGCACGCGCTCAGCTGATTCCGCAAGTTTCCCACAAACCACCGCGCTTCCTTTTCCACTAACGCCTGCAATCATGGCGGATGTGGTGCAGGAGCAGGTACCGGAGCAGAAGCTCGAAGAGGAGACGGTCCTGAACGGAGATGCAGAAGAGAAAGAGGAGGTAGCCAAGAAGAAGAAGAAAAAGAAGAAGAAGAAGTCGGTAGCCCCCGGTAAGAGTTGCGGACAGGCCAGTTACCGCTGAGCCGTGTATGGATGAGTGTGCCTTGTGAAACATGCGCCAGGCCTTATGAAACACGCCTCGCTCTCATTACACACCCGTAGCTAGATAGCTAAGCATGGGGCGAGACTTCTGTCAACCCGACCACGAGGCCGAAATGTCAGTAAACAGACGGAAGTAGTCATACAAACAAACGTAGTAGTTAGTTAGTTAGATATCTTGCTAGCTTAGTTCGTAGTCCTTTGCTGGCATGTGCCAGAAGTCGCTAGCAATTTCAAAGCCAAATTTGCTTGTTTCATAATGTGTGGTGGAATGCTGTCATGTTAACGTTAGCTTTCTTACATAAGGTAAACGCCAGAATACAGGTTGACTTCGATCTTGAGGTTGTAACTATCACAGACTATGATCTGTTTCATAATAATGTATATATTTAACACTAACTAGTTACGCATGATTGACAACCAAGATTGGCCCGCTGTTGGCTAGCTAGCTATGAAACGTCAAGAAACTGTTTGATTCAGACAGCATGTTCACTGAACTCTGCGAACTTACTGCTGACATAACGTTATCCTCTCAGCATGTGCTATTTAGAGCAACCTGTCTTCTTGTAACAACGTCAACTAGCTACAGCTCGCATGAATTCTTCTAATGGATGTCAGATGGTTGCCCTTTAAATTGACATACACAACATTTAACTTGTAATGTCCCCTCGTTCGTTACAGCGTGTTTACATAAGTAAATCAAGCTTAGCTGCGTGTGCTGGACCCAAGGTTATACACAGACGTTAATACTCTCCCCTCTCCTGCCAAGTCCCAGACCTAAGGGATGCACTTTGCGGGATGGGATCATTGTCCACTGTCCAAAAGCATCACTTCCCCGCTGGACAGTACCTTCCCTTGCACGCACATAACACATCTTCCCCTCCCCTGTGTCTCCTGGATGCTCGCTGTTGTGTGTGATGGAGCTGTAGTCGCCATGGCCGCCATGACGTGGTTAGTATGATGTATAGGATGAGCTCACCAGTGTGTATCTGTCTCTGCGTTTTATGACTGCAGCAGCCGGCACTGAGGCTGAGGGCGATGGAGTGGCTGAAGTCACACAACAGCTGGAGAAGCAGGCTCTGGAGGACAAAGAGAAAGAAGAAGACGTGGAGGATGGTAAGACATCGTAACAGTACTCCACTCTAGCCTAGTACTAGGCAGCCCCTGACCTAGAACCACATGGGCCGAGCTCCAACCATGGCTCCTCACACCCTGCTGCGGAGCACCTGAGCTGGGTTCAGTCCTGTCGTTGCTCCCCGTAACCCAAATCTGTCAAATCCTAAACCTTAACCATCCCATGTCTGACCCATAAGGACGTAAGTCTATCTCCAGCACAGAGATGACCTTACACATAACTACTTACACATCTACCAATACATGGCCTGCTGGGAGCTGATAAACTCTGGTGTTACATTACATGTGACAAATGACTTCAAATTCCTCCCTATTTCTCTCAGATGGAGACGAGGGGGAGAACTCAGCAGGCAAAAAGAAGAAGAAGAAGAAAAAGAAGAAAGGACGTGAGTTGGTCTTATTTCCTTGGACACTTGAGAGTTCTGACTTTCACTTTGTCTGGTCATGTATAGGGTGCAGTGGGAGAGTAGCCTATGATCTAGTGATGGATATGACTGGCTGGCTCTCTGCCATACTGCTGCACTCTGGAGCATTACCATAACCCTGCAGCCCCCCTCAGGTCCTCAGGCTAATGGGCACACTTTGCTTTTCCCAGAATATTGCTGTCACCTCAGGAATTACAAGTCAAACTTTCTAGCTAGTTTATGAACTGGTAATGAACGGTTATGTGACTGATTGTTTCTTCCTGTCTTTCACAGCCAAAGTTCAGACTGACCCTCCATCTGTGCCCATCTGTGAGTTGTATCCAAGTGGAGTTTTCCCCATCGGTCAGGAATGTGAATACCCCCCATTACAGGATGGGTAAGATTCATACACGCACTCATACACAATCTCACAAACACCTACTCTTGGCTTAGTGTGTGGTTCGTACCTGGTTAGTGTGGTAGCGGTGCCCAGCCTCTTATTTCCCAAGCACTATGTTATACTAGAGTGGCAGCTCCTCTGATCATCATGCTATACCTGTCCCAGCTGCAACACAAACTGGTAGCTACCAGAGAGACCGGGGAGGGAGCTTTTCAGGTTTGAGTTTGTTCTGAAATAAACAGTGCTGCCTGGCGTATATGCATCAGTCAGTGTGCTTATCAAACAGAAGTGACAGGGTGATTCTTCACCTTGGATCTCTTCACTGATGTGAAACTCATTGACATAAAGGGCTCTTAAAGATGTGCTATGCAGAAATCACGCCGCCATTTCCTGGTTGCTAAAATTCTAAAAGTTCACCTAATTTCAGTTTGTGACAAAACAAGCAAGTATAGTGTAGAGAATCATTGTACCATCTAAACTGCTGTGAAATATATTTTCATAACCAAAAATATTGTATTTTCAGCTGTTTGGAGCTGGTGTACAAAACCGAAAGTAAAAGATGCAAAAACGAAACTTACCGGGAAGCATAGAAATAGCGCACATAGAACAGATCTACCGCTTCTTAGACTTGCTTTCAATGAGAATGACAGATCTATAACACACAGTTTGATTTATCATCTAGTCATGCTTGCATTGATTCCCCTGGGTGGTGGAGCAGGATTAAGATGTATGCGTGTACACTAACTTCGTTGTTGATCCCCCGGGTAGTCGTGCAATGACAAAATGTTTGTGTGTGCTAACCTCATTGCTGATTCCTCCTTGTGAATCACACACACAGTGATGGGAAGAAGTGTGTGTGCGCTGACCGCTAACCTTGTTGCTTATTCCCCTTGGTGCAGGCGTACCGCGGCGTGGAGGACCACCAATGAAGAGAAGCGGGTTCTGGACAAGGCCAATGAGGAGGTGTGGAGCGACTTCAGACAGGCTGCTGAGGCCCACAGACAGGTCCGCCAGCACGTCCGCAGCTTCATCAAACCTGGCATGACCATGATCGACATCTGGTGAGCCTTCATCATCATCACAGCTGAGATGTTGCTTCCTATTCTCTTTCTATTTGTCAGTCTTTTCCCCTTGCATTCCATCTCTCTTTTGCATACATCCGTTCTTGCGCTTTCATCCCATCTCTTTCTTTATAACTAATTTCTCTCTGTGTGTGTGTGTGTTTCAGTGAGCGGTTGGAGAACTGTTCTAGGAAGTTGATCAAGGAGAATGGTCTGAGTGCAGGCCTGGCCTTCCCTACCGGCTGCTCTCTGAACAACTGTGCAGCTCACTACACCCCTAACGCCGGAGACCCCACCGTGCTGCAGTACGACGACGTCTGCAAGATCGACTTCGGAACACACATCAACGGTACACCCATGCCACAGTACACGCATCAAAACATACTTGACACATAAACATATACAAACGCATATCAACTAGCCACTCAGACCCGTAGGATGCTGTGCTCACTCCCACTGTGTGTTTTCAGGTCGGATCATTGACTGTGCCTTCACCGTCACCTTCAACCCAAAGTATGACAAACTGCTCGAGGCCGTGAGAGACGCCACCAATACTGGAATCAAGGTCCGACATCCATTCACACACCATCCATTTCTGAGGCCCATTGATATAATTTGACATAAGTGTAGTTCAGATGTTCAGTCTCATCTCAATCATGCTTCATCATTCTGCAGTGTGCTGGAATCGACGTGCGTCTGTGTGATGTTGGCGAGAGAATTCAGGAAGTGATGGAGTCGTACGAGGTGGAGATTGATGGCAAAACATACCAAGGTACTGAGCTACTGAACACACACACACAGTGAATTTGTGGTTGTAATTTATGATCAAAGATAATTACTCACAAATGTAAATTTGGATAATTTCCAGTGAAGCCAATCCGAAACCTGAACGGCCACTCAATCGGCCAGTACAGGATACATGCCGGCAAGACTGTCCCCATCGTCAAAGGAGGAGAAGCTACCAGGATGGAGGTGTGTATCTCTTACTGATGCTACAATTGAGCGTTTGATGAGCAATGAGGGAGATGGTGAGGTTAGAAAGGGCTGCAGAGTAATGATGTGCTGTGGGAGGGTGACCGAGTAATGATGCTGAGTAATGATGTGCTGTGGGAGGGTGACCGAGTAATGATGCTGAGTAATGATGTGCTGTGGGAGGGTGACCGAGTAATGATGTGCTGTGGGAGGGTGACCGAGTAATGATGCTGAGTAATGATGTGCTGTGGGAGGGTGACCGAGTAATGATGCTGAGTTAATGGTGTGCTTAAGGACCGTGCCAGGTCCAATTAGCCAGTAACGCAATACCTGTACACCTGAATTGGTGTCGTCGATGTTCAATGAATTTCTATAACACAGGATTGCCTGCCCCTGTGTATTTGGTTGACTGCAGCAATGTCTTCCTACCCCAATAAGTGTGTCCTTTTCTGACTACCTCTTTTGCACCACCAGGAGGGAGAGGTGTATGCCATCGAGACCTTTGGCAGCACAGGGAAGGGGGTGGTCCATGATGACATGGAGTGTTCTCATTACATGAAAAACTTTGATGTGGGACACGTCCCAATCAGGTAAGTTGGTTGTCTGTGTGAACACTGGACTGTGTTGGGCAGCTGTGAGACTGTTTATTCCACAGAGGTTGTACCCTCTCTCTCACTTCCTCCCCCCAGACTCCCCCGGGCGAAGCACCTGTTGAACGTGATCAACGAGAACTTTGGCACGCTGGCATTCTGCCGGCGCTGGCTGGACCTGCTGGGGGAGAGCAAGTACCTGATGGCCCTGAAGAACCTGTGCGACCTGGGCATCGTGGACCCCTACCCCCCGCTCTGCGACACCAAGGGCTCCTACACCGCCCAGTTCGAGCACACCATCCTGCTTAGGCCCACCTGCAAGGAGGTGGTGAGCCGAGGAGACGACTATTGAATACTGAACCCAACCTCATTCAAACCGCACCACAACCCCTCCCCTTTCACCCCCCCCAATACAGAGAATACACACTGAACCATCTGCCTGCACTCTAACAGAAAAACAGCATCTAAATACAGGACCTTGCTTTGGTCTCTTCTTTCTCCTGCCTTGGCAGAGCAGCCAGTAAGGGCTTTGAAAAATGCTGCTGTAAGGTACCCCACAATGCATTTCTACCGCTACTTAAGAGCGAGCATGGAGGGACTGGCTTACGTAGCAGCGGCTGAATCTTTTTTTCCTCTTTTCTTTTGGTGACATTGAACCACAAAGCTTAGTCGTAATTTTCCCCCTTGCTAGAGGGATCTGTGGACACAGTGGGGTCTCTGCAATCTTCTGAAGCCAGACCTGCCATAGAATATCAAATAAACTGTTACAGTTCAACTGCTTAGAACCCCCAGTATTTAGATCCTTACCAAAATAAGTATCCTCCTCTCCCTCTAAGTATGCCCAGGGCCTGGAGTGTTTCCTCATGTGACCTGATCAGGAAAAACTCCTGGCCCTTACGGCTATACAGTTCCTGGTTCAGACTGCGGTCTTTCAGCCTGACCCTACAGTGTTCTGGTCATTAGTAACAGTCAGGACCCAGTCACTCGGTTGGTGGTAGGCTGGATCGATTGCTCGTCAGAACCCTGAAATTGTACAATTCTTCCGCTTTTGAGTTCTGGGTGGGAACGATGACTAGAAAACCATGCATCTATAGCTGTATGTTTGGCTTCATTATACCGCTACAGGGAGGGGACTCTGCACTCCGCTCCTCCAGTATTTATTTCTTAGATATTTGTAAAATATCTTTGAAATGGCTGCTGCCACTATGTGTACCACTTAATTTTGAATTCCCTGGAAATGTTTTTGTAAGAAGAAAATTATTGAAATAAAAAATGTTGCTCTCTGTATTCCTTCACTGAGAAGATAGTCTTAATTGGCTGATGGTGGTTGGAAGGATGAGTCCTCTGTTCCTACGCAACCTTGCAGGCATCCAGTAGATTCTAGCAGAGGAAGATGTGAGATTTCACTCGCCAAAATCTGTCCAAAGCATTTCTATGAGCTTATCTTGGACCTAAGCTTGTCGCCTGCCTTCCCGCCTTTTGGGACAACAACTCCCATTGTTAGGGCGGAGACATGAGCATCTCGTCATTATATACAAATCTCTGATTCTAGTTGAACACTCAGCTGAGGCAGCCATCCCGTATACCCTATTTAGAGGAAGCAGTGCGTAAGGCTGTCTGAACTAGTAATGTGAAGGGGATTAAGGTGTGAGGGCTATAGCACTATACAGCATGGTATGAACCTTACCTGAATTAATACACACTGTGGTGCGGATAAAAAAATTAGACAAACTAGTGTTTTTTTTAGAAAAATGAAAATATATTCTCATGAGGTAAATTTCTCTAGAAATTGAGGTAAGAATTTGCATAGTATCACTTCCATAACTGTACACACACCTGAGGCAGTATGAGCACAATGCCAACAAACATATCGGACAGAAAAAAGGATGAAGTGGAAACGTGCTTTGAATTCTCCCCAAAAGGTGAATCTAGAGATTAACAGCATTTAGGTTGAGAGCAGTTTAGCTAGTACCAGCATGGAGATATCTTTCTTTCGCACTCAGTTTCGCCGAACACACAGCAAGGATCTACTTGCATCAGTCTGGCTATTTTACACAAGAATACAGAGCCAACTATATTGTGTGAACAAGTGCTGGTATACAAACACACAGGAGAGACGGGTCAGATATCTTTAAAGACAACACTGTCTAACCTGCTGGTGATTCCAAACAACTAGAGGGGGAAGGGATCAATTACAAAACTATAAAAAAAATCTTAAATCAGTGGCCGTGTTTATAAAAATAAAAAAACGTGAAAAACCCTCCATGTCCGAGTATACAAAAATACATTCAATATTCTAAATGCTGGCCTGCGTGGGACTGCATTTTACAGTGCTACAAAGAACTGATACCAAATTCACTTCTGGCAAAGGAAATACAAAAATAGATATGTTCTGATATGAAGGGCACTTTTCTATGACACTTGTGACTGTAGAGATACCAATCAAAAGTTAGGAGGCAAAAGGCCTAAAAACACCAGCACAAGGAAAGACATTTACATTATGAAGACAGAGGGCAGCATTTAGATAAAAACAAACATCCCTTTGGAAACTGGTTACAAAATAGATTATCCAAAACCAGTCAAAGAATATATCCTGCAAATGTTGTGTAATTGTTTTTGGAGAAGCTGAGATACTTGTGCTTTGGCTTGAGTTCAGTAGTCAATCATGAACCATTTCCTGACCGACCGGACTTACTACAGAGAGCGATACCAAAGACGGTGGATAAATGAAGATGTCCCACTCAGGCTGTTTACCATTTTAAAAAATTGTCACAGTCCACATAAGTGGTGGCTCTCCCATAGGCACCAATGTAATAGCAGCTAGGTCTGGTCTGCTTAGTTCATTGACTGTATATGAACCAGAAAATAGGAGCGAGTGAGGTGTCTCGCTTCCTCTTCAGCCTCTGGCGAAACTAAAGGGGTTAAACTCTAAAGACTATTTATGGAGGGAATGACCGGTTTCAGTCTACATTCCAGTTGAGAATTTGACTGACTGTGGCATCCCTTAGTCAACTGTCTAAAGTGGCTGTGAGAAACATTTTAGTTGATTCAAATCGATTGAGAAAAATAAAATCACAGAGCACAGACAAGCAGAAAGATTGACACCTGAATAAATCTGAGCTACTGACAGAGGAAACTTCCACAGTCACACCTGGCCAAAGTCTGTGTCTGTCTTCTCCTGTAAAGGCGTGTCTATAATACAACGCACACCTTGGCTGATACTCTTGATAAAATAAACCTATACACTATCAAACACATTTTCCTTTTCTTTTAAAACCCATATAAACACCATGTACAAGAAATTCACAAAGCAAAAAAAATAAAGAGTGTGTCCTTTGTCTGTTCTTTTAGAAAAATAATGATCAAATGATAACTTCTCCCCCCAGAGGGGATAAAATGCCCACAAATAAAGAGCGAGATAAAAGAGGGCAGGGTTGAGATGTTTTGGTGGTGATGCTGATGATGTCATGTCACTGGGCTGCTGAGGTACAGAGGAGGGTTCGGGGCGGGGCTCAGTGGGTCCTGGTCCTATAGCGGCCTGTCTTTGTCCTGAGTGAAGCGCTGCGTGTAGAAGAGTATATAGGCCTGGGCGCGACACACCTCCTCCACAGAACACACGTTCAGCTTAGAGTCATTACAGTGGACCCAGAACCCTGAGAGGGAGGAAGGAGAAGAGAGAAAGGGTATTAGATATAGGTAAATTCCATGAAAATGTATCAAGGTTGTGTGTGTCATTTTACATTTACATTTTAGTCATTTAGCAGACGCTCTTATCCAGAGCGACTTACAGTTAGTGAGTGCATACATTTTTCATACTGAACCCCAGTGGGAATCGAACCCACAACCCTGGCGTTGCAAGCACCAGGCTCTACCAACTGAGCTACAGGAGGCGTGTCATCTTATTTTTTATATATTTTTTTTTTACAGAAAAATGTATTTTGCGTGTGAGTGAGAGATGTTCTTACTTCCTTCTTTGTTGTAGCAGTAGGCAGTGTAGTGGCCGGAGCCGAAGCCCTTCCCATGATGCATCACCACAGCGGACAGCTCGTACAGGAAGTGTTTTGGGCGCGGGGAGCCGGCGGATGCGGGACTGGAGCATGGCGAGCTCTTGGGGGAGGGGTCTCTGCAGCAGTATGGCTCCATGTTGAGGAGCTGGTCAAAGCTGACGTGGACCCCGATCTTCTCCCTGTGGTTCCTACCAGACCACCTGACGACCAATCACAACCACAGAACACTCAAAGGACACATCAACAGACCAATCACCAAATAAGACAGCTAGAGTGTTTCAAATGCATGGTTGTGTTATGGTTCTTGAGCAATTGCTATGTGCTCAGTGGTTACCTGCAGTGTTTGAGGTGCTTGGGTGTGTTATGGTCATTGTGTGGTTGTTATGTGGTCATAATGCGGTCAGTACCTGAAGCGTTTGAGGTGCAGGCGCAGGACCTGAGGCAGTTTGTGAACCATCAGCTGTTTCTGAGCTTCAGTCAAGATGACAGGTTTGGAGGAGAACCTCCGCCGCTTACCTAGAGACAAGAGTGAGCGTTAACCCACACTGTAAAACTCAACTTGCACAGTAGAGGGACCCCTCAGACAGGGCCAGAGTACGTGAGCGGAGTTGAGCGTGTGGAAATCACGCTCATGGAGCAGTGCTTGCACAACCCCCCAGCGCTCCACGTCCTTTCCAACCGCTCTGCTAAAAAACACTCCTCGCTCAAAGGGGAAAAAACTGCAGCTCCAAATTCGCTTCATTCATTAAAATCACAATTTAACCAATACCAATCTATTTTTGTGACTACCTGGACCTACCATTTGGTTTTGAAGTATTGAAACCAAACCATATGATTTGAATGAAATATTTTAATAAACAGGATAAGGCACTCATAATTTCAAATAGGCTACATGTCATATTAAACAGCATATAAACACTAAATAGGTCAGCAGCCAGACAGGGAGCCTAAGAAGGAACGAAAATGCTATATTATTTCAATTATTTCAAGGCTATAGTCCACAAAAAAAGTAATTGTGAAGCATTTGCGAGTGCGAATCACTAGGCTGGCAGGGTCATTAAGCACTCAGCATTTAAACAACATTTTTTTGTATTAAATCATTATAGTCCATAAATTGCACATACAGGCTGTGACTTACTTAGAATTAATTACAAATTAAACGAAAAATGGCTTATTAGGCTCCATCTACAGTGCCTTTGAATACATTTTTAGAAACATGTGTTTGGCCAGAGTCTGTGGCTTCAGGCTCATGCGATGGTGCTTGGAGAGCAGGCCAGAAGCAGATACTATCTTAATATAATATGCCATTTAGCAGACACTTTTATCCAAAGCGACTTACAGTCATGCGTGCATACATTGTTTTTTTGTGTATGGGTGGTCCCGGCGTTACAAGCGCCGTGCTCTACCAGCTGAGCTACAGAGGACCACAAGGAGGAAGGAGAAGAGAGAAAGGGTATTAGATGTAGGTAAATTCCATGAAAATGTATCAAGGTTGTGTGTGTCATTTTACATTTACATTTTAGTCATTTAGCAGACGCTCTTATCCAGAATCTTCTCAGCGCTTGCAAAGCCACTGGGGATGCTAAACACCCTTCGGGCCACTCTTCTCAGGCTGGGCAGGGATGCGTAGTTGTTATTTTATTTTTCTGTAGGTAGGCCTAACGGATTTTAGGTAAAATAACCCTATCAAAACAGAAAGCTCATTGAAAGAGGTAAAATGCCAGGCCTATTGGGCCAAAATCAATGATGGCCTATTGTATAGATAATAGAACGAAAAATGTAATTGCCCTAAAAGTCTAAACCCTTTCTAAGCCGGGGCGGGGGTTCTACTAAGCTATATGGAATTGTTTTAAGAAGGTCATACCAAGGATCATATAGCTATTACATATTACAAAATTATTTGATGAAAAATTATTTTTGGCCTTACTGCTATTAGCCCATACAAACGCATTGAATAACATATTCACTACATGGAACAGATACAATGGGGGAAAAAAGTATTTAGTCAGCCACCAATTGTGCAAGTTCTCCCACTTAAAAAGATGAGAGAGGCCTGTAATTTTCATCATAGGTACACGTCAACTATGACAGCCAAAATGAGAAAAAAAAATCCAGAAAATCACATTGTAGGATTTTTAATGAATTTATTTGCAAATTATGGTGGAAAATAAGTATTTGGTCACCTACAAACAAGCAAGATTTCTGGCTCTCACAGACCTGTAACTTCTTCTTTAAGAGGCTCCTCTGTCCTCCACTCGTTACCTGTATTAATGGCACCTGTTTGAACTTGTTATCAGTATAAAAGACACCTGTCCACAACCTCAAACAGTCACACTCCAAACTCCACTATGGCCAAGACCAAAGAGCTGTCAAAGGACACCAGAAACAAAATTGTAGACCTGCACCAGGCTGGGAAGACTGAATCTGCAATAGGTAAGCAGCTTGGTTTGAAGAAATCAACTGTGGGAGCAATTATTAGGAAATGGAAGACATACAAGACCACTGATAATCTCCCCGATCTGGACCTCCACGCAAGATCTCACCCCCGTGGAGTCAAAATGATCACAAGAACGGTGAGCAAAAATCCCAGAACCACACAGGGGGACCTAGTGAATGATCTACAGAGAGCTGGGACCAAAGTAACAAAGCCTACCATCAGTAACACACTACGCCACCAGGGACTCAAATCCTGCAGTGCAAGACGTGTCCCCCTGCTTAAGCCAGTACATGTCCAGGCCCGTCTGAAGTTTGCTAGAGTGCATTTGGATGATCCAGAAGAGGATTGGGAGAATGTCAGATGAAACCAAAATATAACTTTTTGGTAAAAACTCAACTCGTCGTGTTTGGAGGACAAAGAATGCTGAGTTGCATCCAAAGAACACCATACCTACTGTGAAGCATGGGGAGGAAACATCATGCTTTGGGGCTGTTTTTCTGCAAAGGGACCAGGACGACTGATCCGTGTAAAGGAAAGAATGAATGGGGCCATGTATCGTGAGATTTTGAGTGAAAACCTCCTTCCATCAGCAAGGGCATTGAAGATGAAACGTGGCTGGGTCTTTCAGCATGACAATGATCCCAAACACACCACCCGGGCAACGAAGGAGTGGCTTCGTAAGAAGCATTTCAAGGTCCTGGAGTGGCCTAGCCAGTCTCCAGATCTCAACCCCATAGAAAATCTTTGGAGGGGAGTTGAAAGTCTGTGTTGCCCAGCGACAGCCCCAAAACATCACTGCTCTAGAGGAGATCTGCATGGAGGAATGGGCCAAAATACCAGCAACAGTGTGTGAAAACCTTGTGAAGACTTACAGAAAACATTTGACCTGTGTCATTGCCAACAAAGGGTATATAACAAAGTATTGAGAAACTTTTGTTATTGACCAAATACTTATTTTCCACCATAATTTGCAAATAAATTCATTATAAATCCTACAATGTGATTTTCTGGAAAAAAAATTCTCATTTTGTCTGTCATAGTTGACGTGTACCTATGATGAAAATTACAGGCCTCTCTCATCTTTTTAAGTGGGAGAACTTGCACAATTGGTGGCTGACTAAATACGTTTTTTCCCCACTGTATATATTTTTTACTATCAAAAGGAAGTTTGTTCTGAAGTGTCTGTCCTTTATCTGAGCAATATAAGAAAGATCAGGAAACATTTGTTATTTTATTTATTTTTGTACATGTATTTACCCTTATTCGTGGCACTAAACAGTCTAAACCCTATCTAAGCTGGGTGTGTGGTTCTACTAAGCTATATGGAATTGTTTTAAGAAGGTTTGCTATTTGATTTTGAATTTTAAGACCCCTTGAAGTATCAAAACATTTGTATTTATTTATTATTTGATGAAACATTTTATTTGGCCATACTGCTATTAGCCCATACAAACGCATTAAATAACAGATTCACTATATGGAACAACAGATAGTCCCCCCCCCCCATAGAAAATCTAAAGGAAGTTTGTTCTGAAGTGTATACTTCCATTCATTTTTTCAACTGGTACCGGGGGATCTTCAGTCGAGTCTTGTGAGGCCTGTGTGCATCCAAGAGCAAAACAACCGACGTGTTCGTGAGTGTCTCACCTTTGCACAGAGGGGTCATATTAGTGTGTAGCCCAAACTGTTCGGATGCTACAGACAGAAGTTAGCAGATCGGCTGTACCGACTTCAGACGAGTCCCAAGACGTTTATGAAAATACTTAGCATACTAGATAACAGTAACTAAAGCAGCACACAAGTAAACTACAAATGCATGCTGGGCATGCCCTGAGCTCGTGAAGTGAGCGCTACTGGAGCGAAATTGGAGCGGGCGAGAAGGCCAACGCTCCAGCCTTTGGGAAACTCGCTCCACGCTCCAGTCAAATTGGGCATGCTCCACTCTGCTCACATACTCCGGACAGGGCTGTGTGAATGTGAATACTCAGTCTAACTATTGTACTGGATGGTAGTTTGACATGCAGAGAGAGAACTAACTGCTTTGTTAAAAATGATTGTACCTCTAACAATCATACCATTGAATTAATGTGTGTTTGTGTGTGCTCACTGTGAACATTTGTGTATGTTTGCCTCTGTCACTCACTGTTGCACTGGTCGCAGGCGTAGATGTTGCCCTCCAGGGCTTCGGTCTCCGTGAACTTGGCCAGCATCTCCGTCAGCTGGCACGACACCTGCGCTGCGCTCTCCCGGCTGTTGCTGTGGTAACGCTCGGGGAACTCCAGCGATAGGTCCCAGAAGGGTTCCACCGTGTTGGAGCGGTGGTCACATGCCAGACACGTCACCTGATGGAGGGGGAAGAGAAGAGGGATAAAGAGAAAGGGGTATAGAGTGAGAGGAGGGAGAAAGAGAGGATGAAAGAGGGAGAGAGAGTTGTGTGAAGGCAAGCCAAAGCCAGCTGAGCTAGCTAATGCAGCAGCACACACACAGGAACTGGATTGTCTGAGATACACAGCTTTAGAAACACTGTCCCCCTTCACACACACACACTCACCCCCTTGTTAGGCAAGAGCAGGTGTGGGTGTGTGCTCAGAGGAGAACTCAAAGACACTCCTCTCTTTCACAGACCAAAGCAGAAAGTACACACGTTCAGTCACACACACACACTCACTCACTCACTTCTGGGTAAATCGATTTGAGTTCAATCACTTTTAGACAGCATCCCTTTTGATTTAAACAAAACTTTCCATACATGTTTGCCCATGGAAGAAGTGGTCAGAAATTGACTTTTTGGACCTCAATGTCAAAACATTTAGGAGATAAAAGGTGTTCAATGTTTTGCATACCCCACCCTACAGGGTGAGACATCCACCCTGTAGGGTGGATCACTGGAAAAGCTAAACGGTTGAGTTTGATATCATTTAAAAGCTTACAAACAGGGTGTCAAACTATTTTATAATTTCCACACAAAAAATATATATATTTTTGGAACCTTTTACGTCTATTATCTAAAAACACGTAAACTCTGACTGACTCTTTTCATATTTGCATATGTTGTAGCTTAGGGTAAAATAGGGTCTAAGCTACAACATATGCAAATATGAAAAGAGTCAGAGTTTACGCGTTTTTAGATAATTGACGTTAAAGGTAAAAAAATGTCAAAACAATAAATAAATCAAGTAATTATAAAGCTGTTTGACAACCCTTTTTGTAAACTTTAAAATTATATCAACCTTAACCATTTATCGTTTCCAGTGATGAAGACATGGATGTCTCATGGTATGGTGGGGTATGCAAAAGGTGTCAACTTTGAGCACTTATCTCTTGCATGTTTTGGCATTCAGGTCCAGTACATTTAGATGGATACATTTTGGCATATTGTATTATTTTATATATATATATATATATATATATATATATATATATATATATATATATATATATATACATACAGTACCAGTCAAAAGTTTGGACACACCTACTCATTTAAGGGTTTTTCTTTATTTTTTACTATTTTCTACATTGTAGAATAATAGTGAAGACATCAAAACTATGAAATAACACATATGGAATCATGTAGTAACCAAAAAAGTGTTCAATAAAAATATATGTTATATTTGAGATTCTTCAAAGTAACCACCCTTTGCCTTGATGACAGCTTTGCACACGCTTGGCATTCTCTCAACCAGCTTCATGAAGTAGTCACCTGGAATGCATTTCAATTAACAGGTGTGCCTTGTTAAAAGTTAATTTGTGGAATTTCTTTCCTTCGTAATGCGTTTGAGCCAATCAGTTGTGTTGTGACAAGGTATACAGAAGATGGCCCTAATTGATAAAAGACCATGTCCATATTATTGCAAGAACAGCTCAAATAAGCAAAGAGAAACGACAGTGCATCATTACTTTAAGACATGAAGGTCAGTAAATCCAGAACATTTCAAGAACTTTTAACGTTTCTTAAAGTGCAGTCGCAAAAAATACCAAGCACTATGATGAAACTGGCTCTCATGAGGACCGCCACAGGAAAGGAAGACCCAGAGTTACCTCTGCTGCAGAGGGTAAGTTAATTAGAGGTAACTGCACCTCAGATTGCAGCCCAAATAAATGCTTCACAGAGTTCAAATAACAGACACATCTCAACATCAACTGTTCAGAGGAGACTGCATGAATCAGGCCTTCATGGTCGGATTGCTGCAAATAAACCACTACTAAAGGACACCAATAAGAAGAAGAGACTTGCTTGGGGCAAGAAACACGATCAATGGACATTAGACCTGTGGAAATCTGTCCTTTGGTCTGATGAGTCCAAATTTGAGATTTTTGGTTCCAATCGCCGTGTCCTTGTGAGACGCAGATTAGGTGAACGGATGATCTCTGCATGTGTGGTTCCCACCGTGAAGCATGGAGGAGGAGGTGTGATGGTGCTTTGCTGGTGACACTGTCAGTGATTTATTTAGAATTCAAGGCACACTTAACCAGCATGGCTACCACAGCATTCTGCAGCGATACACCATCCCATCTGGTTTGCGCTTAGTGGGACTATCATTTGTTTTTCAACAGGACAATGACCCAACACACCTCCAGGCTGTATAAGGGCTATTTGACCAAGAAGGAGAGTGATTGAGTGCTGCATCAGATCACCTGGCCTCCACAATCACCCGACCTCAACCCAGTTGAGATGGTTTGGGATGAGTTGGACCGCAGAGTGAAGGAAAAGCAGCCAACAAGTGCTCAGCATATGTGGGAACTCCTTCAAGACTGTTGGAAAAACATTCCTCATGAAGCTGGTTGAGAGAATGCCAGGAGTGTGCAAAGCTGTCAACAAGGCAAAGGGTGGCTACTTTGAAAAATCTAAAATATATTTTGATTTGTTTAACACTGTTTTTGGTTACTACATGATTCCATATGTGTTATTTCATAGTTTTGATGTCTTTACTATTATTCTACAATGTAGAAAATAGTAAAAATAAAGAAAAACCCTTGATTGAGTAGGTGTGTCCAAACCTTTGACTGGTACTGTGTATTATATATATATATATATATATATATATATATATATATATATATATATATATATATATATACACAGTGAGGGGAAAAAAGTATTTGTATCCCCTGCAATTTTGCCGTTGCCCACTGACAAAGAAATGATCAGTCTATAATTTTAATGGGAGGTTTATTTGAACAGTGAGAGATAGAATAACAACAACAAAAATCAAGAAAAACGCATGTCAAAAATGTTATAAATTGATTTGCATTTTAATGAGGGAAATAAGTATTTGACCCCATCTCAATCAGAAGGATTTCTGGCTCCCAGGTGTCTTTTATACAGGTAACGAGCTGAGATTAGGAGAACAATCTTAAAGGGAGTGCTCCTAATCTCAGTTTGTTACCTGTATAAAAAGACACCTGTCCACAGAAGCAATCAATCAATCAAATTCCAAACTCTCCACCATGGCCAAGACCAAAGAGCTCTCCAAGGATGTCAGGGACAAGATTGTAGACCTACACAAGGCTGGAATGGGCTACAAGACCATCGCCAAGCAGCTTGGTGAGAAGGTGACAACAGTTGGTGCGACTATTCGTAAATGAAAGAAACACAAAACACCTCTCAATCTCCCTCGGCCTGGGGCTCTATGCAAGATCTCACCTCGTGGAGTTGCAATGATCATGAAAACGGTGAGGAATCAGCCCAGAACTACACGGGAGGATCTTGTCAATGATCTCAAGGCAGCTGGGACCATAGTCACCAAGAAAACAATTGGTAACACACTACACCATGAAGGACTGAAATCCTGCAGCACCTGCAAGGTCCCCCTGCTCAAGAAAGCACATATACATGCCCGTCTGAAGTTTGCCAATGAACATCTGAATGATTCAGAGGAGAACTGGGTGAAAGTGTTGTGGGCAGATGAGACCAAAATGGAGCTCTTTGGCATCAACTCAACTCGCCGTGTTTGGAGGAGGAGGAATGCTGCCTATGACCCCAAGAACACCATCCCCACCATCAAACATGGAGGTGGAAACATAATGCTTTGGGGGTGTTTTTCTGCTAAGGGGACAGGACAACTTCACCGCATCAAAGGGACGATGGACGGGGCCATGTACCGTCAAATCTTGGGTAAGAACCTCCTTCCCTCAGCCAGGGCATTGAAATGGGTTGTGGATGGGTATTCCAGCATGACAATGACCCAAAACACACGGCCAAGGCAACAAAGGAGTGCCTCAAGAAGAAGCACATTAAGGTCCTGGAGTGGCCTACCCAGACCTTAATCCTATAGAAAATCTGTGGAGGGAGCTGAAGGTTCGAGTTGCCAAACGTCAGCCTCGAAACCTTAATGACTTGGAGAATATCTGCAAAGAGGAGTGGGACAAAATCCCTCCTGAGATGTGTGCAAACCTGGTGGCCAATTACAAGAAACGTCTGACCTCTGATTGCCAACAACGGTGTTGCCACCAAGTACTAAGTAATGTTTTGCAGAGGGGTCAAATACTTATTTCCCTAATTAAAATGCAAATAAATTTATAACATTTTTGAAATGCGCTTTTCTTGATTTTTTTGTTGTTATTCTATCTCTCACTGTTCAAATAAACCTACCATTAAAATTATAGACTGATAATTTCTTTGTCAGTGGGCAAACGTACAAAATCAGCAGGGGATCAAATACCTTTTTCCCTCACTGTGTGTGTGTGTGTGTGTGTGTGTGTGTGTGTGTATATATACACACACACACACTGCTCAAAAAAATAAAGGGAACACTAAAATAACACATCCTAGATCTGAATGAATGAAATAATCTTATTAAATACTTTTTTCCTTTACATAGTTGAATGTGCTGACAACAAAATCACACAAAAATTATCAATGGACATCAAATTTATCAACCCATGGAGGTCTGGATTTGGAGTCACCCTCAAAATTAAAGTGGAAAACCACACTACAGGCTGATCCAACTTTGATGTAATGTCCTTAAAACAAGTCAAAATGAGGCTCAGTAGTGTGTGTGGCCTCCACGTGCCTCTATGACCTCCCTACAACGCCTGGGCATGCTCCTGATGAGGTGGCGGATGGTCTCCTGAGGGATCTCCTCCCAGACCTGGACTAAAGCATCCGCCAACTCCTGGACAGTCTGTGGATGGAGCGAGACATGATGTCCCAGATGTGCTCAATTGGATTCAGGTCTGGGGAACGGGCAGGCCAGTCCATAGCATCAATGCCTTCCTCTTGCAGGAACTGTTGACACACTCCAGCCACATGAGGTCTAGCATTGTCTTGCATTAGGAGGAACCGAGGGCCAACCGCACCAGCATATGGTCTCACAAGGGGTCTGAGGATCTCATCTCGGTACCTAATGGCAGTCAGGCTACCTCTGGCGAGCACATGGAGGGCTGTGCGGCCCCCCAAAGAAATGCCACCCCACACCATGACTGACCCACCGCCAAACCGGTCATGCTGGAGGATGTTGCAGGCAGCAGAACGTTCTCCACGGCGTCTCCAGACTCTGTCACGTGCTCAGTGCGAACCTGCTTTCATCTGTGAAGAGCACAGGGCGCCAGTGGCGAATTTGCCAATCTTAGTGTTCTCTGGCAAATGCCAAACGTCCTGCACGGTGTTGGGCTGTAAGCACAACCCCCACCTGTGGACGTCGGGCCCTCATACCACCCTCATGGAGTCTGTTTCTGACCGTTTGAGCAGACACATGCACATTTGTGGCCTGCTGGAGGTCATTTTGCAGGGCTCTGGCAGTGCTCCTCCTGCTCCTCCTTGCACAAAGGCGGAGGTAGCAGTCCTGCTGCTGGGTTGTTGCCCTCCTACGGCCTCCTCCACGTCTCCTGATGTACTGGCCTGTCTCCTGGTAGCGCCTCCATGCTCTGGACACTACGCTGACAGACACAGCAAACCTTCTTGCCACAGCTCGCATTGATGTGCCATCCTGGATGAGCTGCACTACCTGAGCCACTTGTGTGGGTTGTAGACTCCGTCTCATGCTACCACTAGAGTGAAAGCACCGCCAGCATTCAAAAGTGACCAAAACATCAGCCAGGAAGCATAGGAACTGAGAAGTGGTCTGTGGTCACCACCTGTAAAACCAGTCCTTTATTTGGGGTGTCTTGCTAATTGCCTATAATTTCCACCTGTTGTCTATTCCATTTGCACAACAGCATGTGAAATGTATTGTCAATCAGTGTTGCTTCCTAAGTGGACAGTTTGATTTCACAGAAGTGTGATTGACTTGGAGTTACATTGTGTTGTTTAAGTGTTCCCTTTATTTTTTTGAGCAGTGTATATATATATATATATTTTTTTTTATATATTACTATCAAGACAAAAATGTGGTAACAGTCATGCACACACATCATGCAGTAAAAGCTCCCATCCAAATACCTCCAGTAAGATCACTACTAATAAATGTAAAGGCCTTTTAATCCCTTTTTCAATCCATTTTAATCCATGTCCAGACTGGTGAATCACAAAAGTGTGTGTGTATATCAGTATAAAAGTGTGTACTGTGTATCAGTGTGTTTGTGAGAGTGTGTTCCTCTCTTTCTCACCTGGCTGAGGAGCTGTCCATGGAAGATGGTGTTGACCACGCTGAGCACCTGCTTGATGAGATGTCTCTGTCCGGTTGACACACCAGCGGGCGGTGTGTGTGTCCCCGTGCTCTCCAGCTCATGCTGCACCTTGTCCAGCAGTTCACACAGGAACTCCTGGGCATCCTGCTGGGCGTATCCCCGGAAGGCTGGGATCAGCTGCCACACCGAGTGCAGCATGGCGAAGGGCGACACCAGCGCCCACTTGCCCGACCACATCACCTGGAAGAGGGTGTGCAGCTCGTGGCACAGGGAGATGTGCTTAGAGCTGGGCTCCTTGGGCTGGATCAGCTCCATGCTTCGGGCCCTGGAGGCCCCCCCGCTTAGCCCAGCGCCAGCCAGGGGGCCTCTCCTTAGGGCCAGTGGGGAGGACGACACTGGGCCCCCGGGGCTGGGAACCACCAGCTGGCCGTGGACAGCCGAGGCCAGCAGCTCCAGGGCCTGTGTCAGGTCCAGCTGGAGGAAACACTCCCTGAAGATGTGAAGGTGGCTCAGCACCTGCAGGATGGAGTTCATGTAGCACGTGTTGCCTAGGTTACGCAGGCCAGTGACGCCCGGGGTGACCGTGGGCCGCCGTTTGAGGGGTGAGTCGCCCTGTTTGGAGGGCGCACGGCGGGGGGCCGGGGAGGGGGCTGTCCGGGCTTGGGCAGAGGAGGCTCTGGTTTTGCCTTTGGTGGAGGAAGAGGGGGTGGAGTAGCGAGCGGGTTTGGGCGCGGGGGTTTTAGGGGGGCGGCCCATTCTCTTGGGAGGGTGAGTGGCGGGGCTCTGGGTCCTTGGTTGGGGGGTGAGGGGGGTCTGGGGTGTGTGAGGGGTGCGTGTTCGTGTGGGGCGGGGGGTGACAGCAGCGGCGGCAGCAGCTCTCTGACTGGCTCTCCTCAGGCGGTGGCTCTTCCTGGGTGGAGCCCTCTCCAACTCTTCTTGTAGCTGCCTCTTCAACGTCTTCCTTCTCTCCCTCAACTCCTTCCTCCTCTCCTCCTCCTCCTCTCTCTGCCTGTCCTCCTCTTCCCTCCTCTTCCCCCCTTCCGTCATGCTGAACCAGGTGTGGAACACTCGACCCATCAGCGCCCGGCGGCGGTGCCAGAGCGCCGTGAACATGCGGTCCTCGTCCCTCAGCTGCAGTTCGCTGGAGCCACAGGGCTGGGGGGCGTCGGGCGGGGCGCTAGCTAATCTCAAGGTTCGTCCTGAACGCGTGGTGACCTCGTAGCGCTGGCTCTGGATGGCGCTGAGCGTGGAGCGCAGCAGCTTGAGGTCTCCCGTCGCGTTGTCGTTGAGCACGTAGTCGTCACACAGGTAGCAGAAGACATAGAGCTCATTGACCTCCATGGCCAGCGGGTGGCGATGCTGCAGAAAGTGCTGCAGGGCGTGCTCCTCGATGTAGCGGCCGCATGCAACGTGGGCGCAGCCCAGGCAGGCCCACACCGACTCTGTGGTGTTGCAGTCCACGCAGTGCCACTTCTGGGGGTTGAGGATGGAGTGGTCTGGGGCCAGCCTGAGCCGCCCCACGTGCTTACACCTGTCCATCGCACACACTTGCTGGGGGGCTCAGTCCGTGTGTCTGTGGGTAGGCGAGTGTGGGTGTGGGTGTGACACGTCCACACTGGGGCTTCAGATCACCATGGCGAGCTCAGAAACGGGGCGCTCCCACGGCATGGCTTTATCTGGGGAGGAAGAAAGAAAAGAGAGAGACTGAGTGAGAAAGGCAGTTCTACAACACTTTCTAAACTTCTATAATCTCTTCTCAGTAAAGACCTTACCCAAATCGTATGAACAGATCCTTTGTTTAAAAGATGCCCGTCAGTGAAAACAACTGTACCAAAACCTTATGTCTTCCTTTTAAACCCACAACCCATTCTGGTCTTTATAATCATTTGTGGTCACACATTTAACCAGTTAGCTCTCTAACATGGGTTCTTATTGTCAAAGAAGAGAGGACAATATCCTGAATGTTGACTGCGGTGATCAGATGTGGTTTTCTGCCATTACAGATTTCCTTCCTCTAATGTACCCTTTAAAACAGTTTGCATAACCCTGGGGGGTTAGGCACTTCCGTAGCACAGTTTGAAAACTGCTGGGGTTGGGGATTCCTGTTTTAGAGTCTCACCTCCATCATCATCACCCCCCAATGGGGCCAAAGGGAGACTTAAGCCTGGCAAACAAAGGGGGGCTGAGCTGGGAGGGTAGAGCACCCTTTGTGTGTGTACAGGCTGCCTTACAGAGAGAAAGGGGCAAGAAGAGATGGATAGAGGAGAAAGGGAATGGAGAAAGATGGATAGGAAGATCAGAAGGGAAACTAAACTCGGGGATCTGAGGCTACCAGTTACCCTTCTCCATGAACCAATCTATAGTCTATTTAGGAGGAGCAACACTATGAAAAAAAAATGTATGCACTCACTAACTGTAAGTCGCTCTGGATAAGAGCGTCTGCTAAATGACTATAATGTAATGTAATAAGGCTGACCCTGACTACACAGGTCCAAGTTCTAACGAGTGTTTGTTTACCATTCCAGACTGCCTTCCTGTGATTTAAATAAGTAGTTGTTACCACTGAAGGAGTTTCTGGCTGGCATGCCCTGACTGAGTCTGTCTGTCAACATTGTACCCCATGACTCCAACTGTTTTTAAATATGATTTAATCAATGCAATTGTGGTTTTATGACCATCGACATTCGTGATACATTGTTTAGTTTTTTATCCACACTAGATCTGGTGGGCAGTTACTAGCAAGGACATTGCTTTGCTTCTGCTTCATTTGACCCATTCAACACTGATAACAAAAGCGCAAGATTTGTGTTTTCAAGCCAGCTAACTTAGCTAGTAAGCTTTCCCAAAGTGTTTACCACTTCACTAACGTTAACTCACCCGACAATGGTAAATTATCCCCGCAAGACAACTTTAAAAACTAGCTATCTAGTTAGCAACATTACCTAGCTAACAATGTCACCAAAATACTGGTAACTAACAGCTCTTTCTTCTATCCGTGATGTCACTAACTAGCTATAGTTATAACACGCCTAACGTTACTGATGACAAGAACCTCCTTGTAAACTTATCGAGGAGGATATCAAAGGCTCGTGCGCGCGCCTAAGGTGCCCTTGTGCTTTCTTTCTCTGTCTAGCGGTATGTATCTTCTAAATAAACACAAATCAAACATCTAACGTAAGATAGCTAAACATAATCGCTAGTAAAATAATAAAGTATCTAGCTAGTTTGTTGGCTAACTTGGTGAGTAACATAGCTAGCTAGCTAACATGGCTAGTAGCAACCAAGCTAATCTTGTCAAGCCAAGTCTAAATACGTTAGGGATCAATGCGTCAGGGTTTTAATTGTTTATCAAACATGCTAGTTAGTTTTCACAGGAATGTGTACAGCATAACAACTGACACGAATTGTAAAGAATGGCGAAAATGGAAAAAGTACCATACCTATCCTTCACCGCACTTATTCCTCTGATACTAAAACGGTCGCCATCTTGCATCTACTCTTGTCGCGTGGTGTTGGCTCGAGCCCGTCCGCGGTAGGGTAGCGTCAAGTGTCGTTGTTGCCTGGCTCAAGGTAGAGGCTCTCGTAACATCAGATTTAGGATCAGATTATTGTACTCCAATCCTAAACGTTATCACTGAGGTGATTAGAAAACATCTGACTTTGTATCAGTGGTTAGGGGCAACCTCTAACCTACTCTTGTGCGTGTCCTGGACCGACACAAACAAGTGTACTGATGGCACAATTTTGCAACATCGTCTCAGTTAAGGATATTGTCATGTCATATTCATGAAGCCAGGCCAACACAACATAATCAGAGAAAATATTTGACATAAAAGTGAAGTAGCCCTTCACATTCTATTAAGCACATTCTGCTTGTGTTGAGTATCACATATAGACTACTGTTTGGCACTGCAAATGGCCTATTTATATTTTCTACACAAGTAAGGCTACTAATAAAGTAACCCACGAACAACGTTTTTTTATTTTTTCTACTATCACTGCTTCTGGAAAAACAATTGCTTTCAAAACGTATCAATGCCACAAGATGGCAGTGATGTGTCAATCAATGTTCATGTTGTGCGTGAGAATACGTTGTAAACATTAGATATTATTATGTGTGTGTGTATGTGTGTTGGGGGGATGCAGGTGTAGGGCTCCATGCTGGTTAATGAGGGCATTGGGGGCTGATGGCACACGCTATAGAGATGGTTTCAGACTGAGTGTCTAATATTAAACCCCAGAACCCTGAGAATTAAGTCTTAGACATGCTAACCACAAACTGAGCCTAGGATTGACTCACTCAAATGTACCCAATGTTCCCAAACTCTGTCAGCAGCTCTGGCCTCATGTGAAAATGTCCTGACACAGTGAATGTGAGGATGAGTGGATACAGTCAAGAGACATTGCCAACCGTCACTCTACCTGAAAAGGAGTACTGAGAGAGAGGATTGTTGATCCCTAAACACAAAAATGAAAGAATATGCACATGTAACCAGTGAGTGGGTTCACACACACACACACTCTTGTACAGCTAACCTTGTGGGGACACACAATTCAGTCCCATTCAAAATCCTATTTTCCCTAACCCGTACTCATACCCTTACCCTAACCTTAACCCTAACCTTAACCCAAAAACCTAAACTTAACCCTAAACCTAACCCTAGCTCCTAACCCTAGTTCCTAACCCTAACCCTTAACGTAATTCTAACTCTAACACTAATTCTAACCTTAAACCTAAACCCCCTAGAAATAGCATTTGACCTCGTGGGGACTAACAAAATGTCCTCAATTGGTCAAATTTCTGTTTGTTTACTATTCTTGTGGGGACTTCTGGTCCCCACAAGAATAGTTAAACACGTCCACACACATACAGTGAGGGAAAAAAGTATTTGATCCCCTGCTGATTTTGTACGTTTGCCCACTGACAAAGAAATTATCAGTCTATAATTTTAATGGTAGGTTTATTTGAACAGTGAGAGACAGAACAACAACAAAAAAATCCAGAAAAACGCATGTCAAAAATGTTATAAATTGATTTGCATTTTAATGAGGGAAATAAGTATTTGACCCCCTCTCAATCAGAAAGATTTCTGGCTCCCAGGTGTCTTTTATACAGGTAACGAGCTGAGATTAGGAGCACACTCTTAAAGGGAGTGCTCCTAATCTCAGTTTGTTACCTGTATAAAAGACACCTGTCCACAGAAGCAATCAATCAATCAGATTCCAAACTCTCCACCATGGCCAAGACCAAAGAGCTCTTCAAGGATGTCAGGGACAAGATTGTAGACCTACACAAGGCTGGAATGGGCTACAAGACCATCACCAAGCAGCTTGGTGATAAGGTGACAACAGTTGGTGCGATTATTCGCAAATGAAAGAAACACAAAATAACTGTCAATCTTCCTCGGCCTGGGGCTCTATGCAAGATCTCACCTTGTGGAGTTGCAATGATCATGAGAACGGTGAGGAATCAGCCCAGAACTACACAGGAGGATCTTGTCAATGATCTCAAGGCAGCTGGGACCATAGTCACCAAGAAAACAATTGGTAACACACTACGCCGCGAAGGACTGAAATCCTGCAGCGCCCGCGAGGTCCCCCTGCTCAAGAAAGCACATATACAGGTCCGTCTGAAGTTTGCCAATGAACATCTGAATGATTCAGAGGAGAACTGGGTGAAAGTGTTGTGGTCAGATGAGACCAAAATCAAGCTCTTTGGCATCAACTCAACTCGCCATGTTTGGAGGAGGAGGAATGCTGCCTATGACCCCAAGAACACCATCCCCACCGTCGAACATGGAGGTGGAAACTTTATGCTTTGGGGGTGTTTCTGCTAAGGGGACAGGACAACTTCACCGCATCAAAGGGACGATGGACGGGGCCATGTACTGTCAAATCTTGGGTGAGAACCTCCTTCCCTCAGCCAGGGGATTGAAAATGGGTTGTGGATGGGTATTCCAGCATGACAATGACCCAAAACACACGGCCAAGGCAACAAAGGAGTGCCTCAAGAAGAAGGACATTAAGGTCCTGGAGTGGCCTAGCCAGTCTCCTGACCTTAATCCCATAGAAAATCTGTGAAGGGAGCTGAAGGTTCGAGTTGCCAAACGTCAGCCTCGAAACCTTAATGACTTGGAGAAGATCTGCAAAGAGGAGTGGGACAAAATCCCTCCTGAGATGTGTGCAAACCTGGTGGCCAACTACAAGAAACGTCTGACCTCTGTGATTGCCAACAAGGGTTTTGCGACCAAGTACTAAGTCATGTTTTGCAGAGGGGTCAAATACTTATTTCCCTCATTAAAATGCAAATCAATTTATAACATTTTTGACATGCGTTTTTCTGGATTTATTTGTTGTTATTCTGTCTCTCACTGTTCAAATTAAAATTATAGACTGATCATGTCTTTGTCAGTGGGCAAACGTACAAAATCAGCAGGGGATCAACTACTTTTTTCCCCACACACACACACACACACACACACACACACACACACACACTTGTATGATCAATGTCCCTTTCACTGATCCGTCTCTGATATGGAGAAGGGCTTAGCTTTCAGCAGTACCACAGGTGTGTGAGTGAGTGAAAGGTGAGTGTGTGTGTGTGTGTGTGTGTGTGAAAGAGGTACATGTACATGTGTGTAGATCTGTCATCCGATTCCTGTTGAATCACTAATGTTTTTCTCTCTCTATGACCCGCGGCCCTAACTGAGTCTTCATGTCCACACACGTTCCTTCCCTCCCCCCTCTCGCGCCCTCTTTCTCTCTCCTCTCCATCGCTCCTTCTCTCACCCACACTCTACATACTCCACAAACCACACACAAACACACACACACACCTCCTGTTTGTATTGAAAAAGGTGGATACCATAGCTCTGTGAAAGTTCTATATAGTTGCGGTTTGTGGCAAGTGAAAACACAGGTGCTGATGGGGGGGGGAAATGGTTTACAACCAGTAAATAAACACATTCCCCATAATTATGTTTTATGTTTGTAGCATTTATGTGTTGATTGGTACATGTCTTAATGGTTTATGTCTGTCTGTCTGCTTACCTGTCTGCCCGTCTGTCTGTCTGTCAGCACCTTTCTCTCACTGTGTCACTCACTGTGTCACTCACTCTGTGTCAATGTGGGTGTAATAGGTGGGTGACATCAGGGGGTCGTTTTCTTGGCAGTTTCATAATCACAAGTTGCGTCTCAATCACCATGCTATGTCAACAAGGCCCTGTTCTGGCTTCTTCTAATGTAGGCTACTTTTGGTAAAGAAGCGTTCCTGAATGTGTGTGTGTGTGTGTGTCTGAATGGTTTGATAGATACATAGCACAGACTGCTGTCTCTGTTCCAAGGGCAGTTCAGTTCCCATCCTACCTCTGTAAATCCCTTTAGCCATTCTACTCACGCACACACGCCCCATGACCTTGACTCTTGACCCTCACCTCTGCCTCCCACTGCTGTGATCGCCCCAAGTGTGCAGGGTCACCATAGCAGGTTGTGAACTCTGACCTGGCCAGGAGTGGAGCTGGACTACCCATACCTGGCATGTGTGGAATACCTCGTCACCTTCAGCTCATCCATGTCACTCTGACGAGAATGCCAGGAATGGTCCGGAATGCCGCAGCAAACACCCTCTCCCTAAAGCCAAACATTCTGTCTGCTCTCCCATTTCTCTGTTATGGTCAACATTCCCTGAGTCTGTGTGAATGTGTCAGAGTGTGTTTTGGGAGAGTGGGAGTGGTGTATTATTACCTAATCTGGTGAGGGAGAGAAAGGAAGGATGATAAGGATATTTTCATCAAACTAATCTGAGGTATTCCAAGGCTCCTGTGCCCCCGCACATTGACTCTGTACAGGTACCCCCTGTATATAGCCTCGCTACTGTTATTTTACTGCTGCTCTTTAATTATTTGTTATTTTTCTATTTTTATTCTTTCTTTTTTTAAACGTATCTATTTTTTACTTAACACTTAAAACTGTTGGTTAATAACATTGTTGGTTAAGGGCTTGTAAGTAAGCATTTCATTGTAAAGTCTATACCTGTTGTATTCGGCGCATGTGACAAATAAAATGTGATTTGATTTGATGGAGAAATCTAACAATGTTGTTTTAGAGTCTATAAACAGCAGTCGGTGTGTGTGTGTGTGTGTGTGCTTTCACTTATCGGTCTTGTGTACTCACTAACCCAGAGGACAGGGATTTTTCCACAGTGAGGAAATGTAAAGAAAATGTAATGCCTCAACATTCCTTGGATTTGACCGGAATGACATTATTACATGAACACATAATCAAATAAAGAGAGGACATCATCATATTTCTATAGATATATACAAGTAATACTGTACAGGAGCAGACATAGGAAGGTATAGAGATGAATTCAGGGCTCTGTAGGTCACAGCAATATTACACATTGGGAGGTAATATGTTATTGTCATATATATATTCAGTGGTGTATGTTGTTGTGATATGACTGTTTTGATCAGGAACCCCTCCAAAAGAGAAGCTACATCTATCCTGCCCAAATTTCGGAGTCAAAAACGGATCAGTTTGACTGAAGCTGGATGGATTTGGGCTCATCAGACACGCAGCCACACACACACATACACAACACACACACACACACTAAATCATTCACAGAGAGATCACAACACACATACACATTCGCAAACACACCTGGACTCAACCACCTGTAGTGGCATGTATGGCTTATTCAACATAATTACGTGTGCTTGTACACATCTGTATCTGTTACACAGCTTGACAGACAATTTGTTGTAACAGAACACATCGGGGAAAGAGGCACAGGTCACCATCCACCACAAGCTGGGGCCTTCCTACAGGGGTCACAAGGGGTCAAATGTGTCCTTCTGTTGTCCAGTCTTGAGGTCAACATGTCTTGACCCATGATCCCATTGGCCCTTCTGCCCTGGGATAAAGTGCTACAGAGAGTGAGTGACTGGGTGTGTACGTATGCGTGGAAGAGGGGGCCAAACTGTCACTCAAACAGAGGCTCATATAGTCTGTATGTTCTCTCTGCCAGCCTCACACTCTTATTGGCCCAGGGCAGATAGGGGCGGGGGTTTATAGTCTGTTTAGTCCCCCCTCCAGAGAAGGTCTCTCTCTCTCTCTCTCTCTCTCTCTCTCTCTCTCTCTCTCTCTCTCTCTCTCTCTCTCTCTCTCTCTCTCTCTCTCTCTCTCTCTCTCTCTCTCTCTCTCTCTCTCTCTCTCTCTCTCTCTCTCTCTCTCTCTCTCTCTCTCTCTCTCTCTCTCTCTCTCTCTCTCTCTCTCTCTCTCTCTCTCTCTCTCTCTCTCTCTCTCTCTCTCTCTCTCTCTCTCTCTCTCTCTCTCTCTCTCTCTCTCTCTCTCTCTCTCTCTCTCTCTCTCTCTCTCTCTCTCTCTCTCTCTCTCTCTCTCTCTCTCTCTCTCTCTCTCTCTCTCTCTCTCTCTCTCTCTCTCAGGTGCAGTTTTTCTTCATTAGTGTGAGGACCTTGCGTCCAAGGCTGGCTCTCCAGGGCTTGACGAAGCTCTTCATGTTGACGATAAGACGGTTCTGCTTCCTGTCTGCATGGCCCGCCACCAAGTACTCAACACCTAAGTAGTCAAAGCATAAACAGAGACATCATTAGCTCAGCAGCCCTAGGTGTGCGTGCACACGTGTGTGCATAAGTGTGTGTGTGAGACTGGCCTGGGTTGAGGATGGGGCAGGTGCAGCCCCGTGCGGTCCAGGACTCTGGGTAGAGAGTGACTCGTCCTTTCTGGATCTTCACCTTAGTGTTCTGACTCAACACCTTCTGAACCTTTACCTCCAACTCAGCATGGGAGCCCTTATCATGGGCTGACAGGATCTTAACCTTCAACACTGAGACAGAGAGGGGAAGAAGAGGAGAGAGAGAGAGAGAGAGAGAGGGAGGAGAGAGGGAGAGAGAGAGAGGGAAGGAAGCAGGAGAAGGAGAGAGAGAACGATAGGGAAGGAGAGAGGGAGAGAGGGGGGAGGGAGGAGAGAGGGAGGGAGGAGAGAGAGAGCGAGATAGAGAGAGAGAAAGGGGAAGGGAGAGAGAGAGATGAGACATACAGACAGAGAGAGAGCGGGAAAGAGATATTTAGACTTTTAACAAGCCTTTATTGTACAATAAAATACTGTTTACATAGAGTTATCAATAAACAAACAACACAGTGGAAACCAAGGAAGTAAAAAAAACAAATATGGTGTTATTACCACTATCTCTCTCTCTGTTGTTCATGTGTGTCTCAGTACTCACCATAGGCAAACTTCATGCTGCAGAATAGTTTGCTGTTGGCCAGGACCTGCTCCTTACACTCACATTTCTCTGCAGGGGACACAAACATATTGACATATCACACACCAATATCCCTCTGGATATGTGACTGATACCTGCTCTGTGTGTGTGTGTGTGTGGACTTAGATGAGTGGTGACTTAGGAATGTGAGGACAGTGTGTGTGTGTGTGTGTGTGATCAAGGAGGAATGTGTCTCCCTCAGCTGTAGGCCCTGGGAGGTCTAGGAGAGGGACATTTTGGAAATTGTCCACAGACACACATAGACTCACAGATCTTTGTTCTCTGCCCTTGTAAGGATGTACTATAACTTTCACTGCTTAACCATTAATACTTGGGCACTGGGCTGTGGAGCAGACCACACACCACACACACACACACACACACACACACACAGTGGTGACCCATTGTCTAACCTGAGTAGTGTAGGGCAGAAAAGAGCTCGTCTGCCCTAAAGATCCTCACCGGCTCACTGGAGTTACCCTCCAGATTATACAGGTCCAGATCTGACCTGCACACATATACACACATTATAGATTTGCTGTTATTATAATCGTAATATTATATATACAATACCAGTCAAAAGTTTGGACACACCTACTCATTCAAGGGTTTTTCTTTATTTGTACAATTTTTTACATTGTAGAATAATAGTGAAGACATCAAAACTATAAAATAACATATGGAATCATGTAGTAAACAAAAAAAGTGTTAAACAAATCAAAATATATTTTATATTTGAGATTCATCAAATAGCCACCCTTTGCCTTGATGACAGCTTTGCACACTCTTGGCATTCTCTCAACCAGCTTCACCTGGAATGCTTTTCCAACAGTCTTGAAGGATTTCCCACATATGCTGAGCACTTGTTGGCTGCTTTTCCTTCACTCATCCCAAACCATCTCAATTGGGTTGAAGTCGGGGGATTATTGAGGCCAGGTCATCTGATGCAGCACTCCATCACTCTCCTTTTTGGTAACTCTCCTCATGTCCATTGCTCGTGTTTCTTGGCCCGAGCAGGTCTCTTCTTATTATTGGTGTCCTTTAGTAGTGGTTTCTTTGCAGCAATTCGACCATGAAGGCCTGATTCACACAGTCCCCTCTGAACAGTTGATGTTGAGATGTGTCTGTTACTTGAACTCTGTGAAGAATTTATTTGGGCTGCAATTTCTGAGGCTGGTAACTCTAATGAAGTTATCCTCTGCAGCAGAGGTAACTCTGTGTCTTCCATTCCTGTGGTGGTCCTCATGAGAGCCAGTTTCATCATAGCGCTTGATGGTTTTTGCGACTGCACTTGAAGAAACGTTCAAAGTTCTTGAAATGTTCCGTATTGACTGACCTTCATGTCTTAAAGTAATGATGGACTGTTGTTTCTCTTTGCTTATTTGAGCTATTCTTGCCATAATATGGACTTGGTCTTTTACCAAATAGGGCTATCTTCTGCATACCAACCCTACCTTGTCACAACACAACTGATTGGCTCAAATGCATTTATAAGGAAATAAATTCCACAAATTAACTTTTAAGAAGGCACACCTGTTAATTGAAATGCATTCCAGGTGCCTACCTCATGAAGCTGGTTGAGAGAATGCCAAGAGTGTGCAAAGCTGTCATCAAGGCAAAGGGTGGCTATTTGAAGAATCTCAACTATAAAATATATTTTGATTTGTTTAACACTTGTTTGGTTACTACATGATTCCATATGTGTTATTTCATAGTTTTGATGTCTTCACTATTATTCTACAATGTAGAAAATAGTAAAAATAAAGAAAAACCCTTGAATGAGTAGGTGTCCAAACCTTTGACTGGTACTGTATATTTACTGTATATTATATCCGACGGTGTGTGTATACTGTATGTGTGTGTGTGTGTGTATACTGTATGTGTGTGTGTGTGTGTGTGTGTGTGTGTGTATATGTGACTCACCCAGACATGCAGTATCCCGTGAAGGGGTCGCAGTCTCCTGCACAGTCGCACGGACGGCAGCCGTAGTCATGGAAACCCCAGTATCCCACCATGCACCTGTCGCAGTGGGAACCCCCCACGCCGGGCTTGCAGACACAGTCTCCATTGGTAGGGTCACAGGGAGACCTCCCGCCTGGGTGGAAGGGTATTGAACCCAGGGGGTGGCAGCCACATGCTGGGGGGAAGAGAGAGGAGAGAGAGAGGAGAGACATGGCACATCAGTCACATATACAACCATAACTCATAGCTCCACCACAGCTAATCAAATACACCGGCACTCAACCATGGCCAATGTTATCTACTCACAAATAAACCACAACAATTCATTTGGATCTATTTGCACCTTCCCACAGTGAATCAAATCCACCCACATTCAACCACAGCCAATTAAATCCACCACACTCAACCACAGCCAATCAAATCCACTCACAGTAAACCACTGCACACATGCATATTGAGAACCCTAATGTTGGCAACATTTCCAGTTGAGTATATTTAGTTTTTCTACATATGACTTATTAGTCATGTAGAGTTTCCCTTTGTGTAACTGTCACACAGACAAACACACTCCAGAGTGTGCCACCTCATTGTAGCCCAGCCTTAAGGAGGAAGTGATAAGAGAGGGAGAGGGACCACTTCCCAAAGGACTCTGGACTGACTGGAATAGTCCAGGGTTTTCCATGACCATGTAGCACAATGTTATCTCTGCCATCCTCTTATCAGATCGCCCACACACACACACACACACACACAATCACACACACGCACGCACACAATCACACACACAAGGACACATGCACGCATGTACGACATGCGCATGCACCCAAGCACACACGCGGGAATGCACATACACACATCTTTCTCAAATACATTCCACAGTTCTCCCTCCCTCCCTCCCTCTCGTCTCTCTCTCTCTGCTGATAGTCTGTTCTTTAAACAGCCTGCAGCAACATAAGATAGAGGGACAAGCACAGTCAGTGCTATGTTCGGCCCACTCAACAACCACCACACACACACACACACACACACACACACACACACAACATTACCCCCCCATAGAACACACAACTTGCAAAGTCTCAAAACACACACACCACATAAAATCTACATAAACATTATTGCTGTCCTCGCAGTCTGTGAATTACAAGTCAGAAAACTTTGCAGGGGGTGAGAGTAACAGCCAAAGTAGTCACCATAAATCTGTACTCATCGGAATACAAGGGGGGGAACTAGAGAGAGACAAGAGGGGGAGATAGGAGGGGGAGGAGGAGGGGTGGTGTAGTGCTTTATTTCTGTTGTTTAATGATGCTTGAAGCCCCCCCCCTTCCTACCCCACTGGCGGTAAATTACTATTTAACCAGAGCCAGACCCCCTGCGTCTCTCCCCGGCTCCCCTGTCTGTCTGTCTGTCTGGGTGCAGGGAGATGATGTCACAAGGCTCTACTGTCTGAGACCCAGACAAGGCTGTACCTTTATCAGACTTATCGCCATGGGCAACAAATATAAGATAAGATGCATCCATAGTTTTATTCATTCTGTATCTTTCATTATCAACAGACCTTGTAAAGACACATGCAGACCACACACACTCACACGAAAGCAAGCACACTCTCACTCATGGACACACGCATGCAAGCACAGACACACACTCACACACACAATTGCTCACACACAATCACACACTCCTAAAGACAGGGGAATCATTACACTGACATCTAATTCCCAAAGGCATATGTAGGGCAGCTAGGATATACAGTCTTTCTCTTCAGGGTGAACCGCAACAGTTCTCCAGATTTACGGTAATAAACTTGAACTTCAAATCATTTCTGTTCCTGAAAAGCATCTATTGAGGCCCTGTTGAGACTGTAGTGTTCAGTCGCCTCAAGTTAATCATTATAGTAGAACAATACCAGCCCAGAAGCACCAAAGCCATCGGTACACACAAACACACACACACACACACACATATTTTTCCCTCTCTCTCTCATGTTGTATAATAGGATCACGTTGTATAATAGGACATTGTTAATACAGTAATTGTATAATAATTGGAGTTTAGAGATGAGAATGTGTGGAGGAGTGTGTGTGTGTGTGTGTTGATGCAGTGAGCTCTCACAATGAGACCATTATGTGTCTGTAGTGATACGTGACAGAGCAGCTGGCCGAACAGCCACAGAACACACCCACTAAAAAACAAACAAAAATGCACTTCACACACACACACATGCTCATTGTTACTGTGTGTTTTCTTTAAAGGGCTCCGCCATGACTGGAATGGGAAATACTTCCTAGAGACGGAGGGAAATTCCTCAGTTGTCAGATTTCAACCTCGCTCTGACACTGGGGTTCCCCTCCCTAAACGTGTCCTGTCTACAACCATTCCCCAAATATGTGTTCCACTCTCACTTGTTGACAATGTGAAAATCCAGCCTCCTGCATAACTGTGGGGCTGAGCTCACTGGGTCAAATCAGACAGATAATCTGAGAATGTAACCACTGTCGTGTTTATGGATGGGTATCTAGTGTTTACTTAAGTCTAATCACAGGGCACAAACAACAGCACACACACAAGGCCCTTGGGTTAAATGCGAGTAGACACATTTCAGTTGAATGCATTCAGTTGTACAACTGACTAGGTATCCCCCTTTCTCTTTCCTTTTCCTTACATGAGCCTGATTAGTCATAACGAGCCACTCCAGTGACTCACAGGAGAATGCAAACAGCCATAACAACAAGGACAGGGATCGGGGTAGGCAGTGTGTGTGACACTCTGGTCCCAGGTATGCCCCAGTCTGATGATGAATCTATGTAATCCTCAGACAGAGCATAGGCTGTGTGAAAGACACAACACACACACACTGACACACACACACACACACAAAGAGCCAGGTGGCCATCAGGAGCAGCGTTATGCAGCACGTCTCGGCATGCGATCTCAGCCATCAGCATTCCGGGCAGGAATGAGTTGGCTCTGCCAGTAAGGGTGTGTGTCTCATGTTTTCTGGGAGTGTTTGTGTGATTGAGTCAGTGAGTGAGTAATAGGTTCAAATAAAACTTGAAATCTTTTAAGTCTTTTGAGCTTTTGCTTTAGCCATCTGGAGTGCGTGTGTTCGTCTTACGTTTACAGAAGTCCTGGGCCGTGTGGGGTCTCTGGGGGTCTCTGTAGAAGCCAGTCTTACAGCTCTGACAGTTGTGTCCCTCTGTGTTGTGTAGACACTCACACACACCTCCGCTGCGCTGGCCGGACTCCCGCCACACCAACCAATCAAAACTGCAGCTCTGGGCATGCCCGTTACACTTACACTCTATAGGGAGACAGGGCGGGACATCAGAATCACAGATATCTGTCAATCATCTCTAAACATTCACTGATTGGTCATCATCAATGGAAATTAGCACTGGCTGTAAGTGGGGCCATGTTTTTCAGGACCAGATCCAATGGAAATTAGCACTGGCTCTAAGTGGGGCCATGTTTTTCCTGACCAGATCCAATCCTCAGCTAAAACTCCTGGCCCTAGTGTATAGTGAATAGTAGTAGTGTCACTCACTCCTGCACTCGTGTGGAGCCCCTGTGAGTCCGTCCGCAGGTTGCCATGGTCGGTCGTTGTAGAGCGGAGCGCAACGCTCACAGTGAACACCTGCAGTGTTGTGTCTACACACACACATCCCCTGAACCTGAGAGAGAGGAAGAGAGGAGAGAGGAAGAGAGGAAGAGAAGGAGAGAAGGAGAGAGGGAGAGGAAGGGGAGCAAAGAGGTCAGTGTAAGGGAGAGAGCAGTTCCCACGTGAGAGCAGCAGCACCCCAGTCTAACCCCTGGGGGTCGGGGGGCTCCCCTGCCTGTTCTCTTTCAGGTCCTGTCCTGGAATTGCTGAATGGAGATTGATTGTTTGGCTTCATCGCTGGAAATGAGCACTGGCTTCGTGACGAAAGGGGCCTGAAAAGGACACAGTGTGCGCGCGCGTGTGTGTGTATGTGCGGAAATATGCAGTGCTGAGAGCACAATAACAGTCTCCTTGTCATTCCTGTGAGGTGGAATGTCATGCACGCGGGTTAATGATGTGCTCTAGGTGGGAGGTTGACAAGGCATCTGTGGTAGCTATTTATCTGTTTGGGTTACAGTGCCTCAGTGTGGGGAACACACACACACACACACTGAACACAAACGCACACACACTCCAACCCCTGTGGTAGTTTCAATTTCCCACGGTGTATGGCTATAGGGGCTGCTGCCCTCTACCTCTAAATGCCCTCTCCTCCTATACGTCTGTGCTGCACAGACACTCACACAGAGGGTTAAACACCGGCATGGGAGAGACCTGTAGCTACCAGAACTGGGACATATCCCCAGCCCTTGCCCTAACCCCATATCTCAAACTCAACCGGAGCCACTGTGCCAGCCCAAGACAAAACCCAAACCATATTCCATCAACCAGGAGAATGGAGGAAGATAAGGACAGATAGGTAAGACAGTGTGAGAAATGGAGAGGGAAGTGGATGTGATAGGTCTGGACTGGAGAGGGAAGTGGATGTGATAGGTCTGGACTGGAGAGGGAAGTGGATGTGATAGGTCTGGACTGGAGAGGGAAGTGGATGTGATAGGTCTGGACTGGAGAGGGAAGTGGATGTGATAGGTCTAGACTGGAGAGGGAAGTGGATGTGATAGGTCTGGACTGGGCAAAGAAAAATAAAATGAGAGAAGGAACTCCTCAATAAAGCTGTGTACATAACTACATCAATGAGAATTATTATGGAAAAGGGGGAAGGAGGCGCAGGAAGGAGAGAAGAGAGGAGAAAGAGGGGTGAAGGAGAGGAGAGAGAGAGGGGGAAGGAGAGGAGAGGAGAGAGAGAGACATTGGCCAAGCTCCAGATAGCTGGTATTCCAAACAATTTGACATGTTTACCTGCGTGATATGGGACAATTAGCGCATACACATACACCACACACGCACAAATACAAACCCAGGCTCCCAGGCACACACACACCTGGACCTGTGAGCCCTGCAACACCACAACAACAAAACACTTTGGACTGCACTACACACTGTCTGGGCACTATTAGCCCACTGATTACTTGGTTTACTTACACACACACACACACACACACCAATGGCGGTCAGTGCCGTTTAAGATGAGGGAGGACGATTTTGTTTTTCATGAGCATGGCCTTATTTCTATTGCAGCATATTGGATGACTCTCATTCATATTCCATTCATCCAGTTCAATGTAACAGCGATAGTTTTAGGCTACTACATGATACTCTAATTTTCCCTATACCCATCATGAGGTTGCTACAACCTAGCATATGAATGAAAGTTTACAACGTAGGTGCACACAGGTCGAGAGACAAATTTGAGGTGACAGTGACACATGGACAGACAGTGACATTCAATACTGCATTGCACACTCTTGCCTGCATCTAGCTGATATAGTGTGTAATCATTAGTCCAACAGTTGCAAACAAGAGTTTCTATTGGACAAATTCAGGTATGTTTATCCCTGTTTTGTTCTGTTTAAGAAACTTTTTCAACAGAATCGGCGGAATGAATAATAATAATATAATATATGCCATTTAGCAGACGCTTTTATCCAAAGCGACTTACAGTCATGTGTGCATAATTTTTTTTACGTATGGGTGGTCCCGGTGATCGAACCCACTACCCTGGCGTTACAAGCGCCGTGCTCTACCAATTGAGCTACAGAGGACCACGTATCCTGCGTAAACACAGTTCACTTTCATAGCAGCCACGTTGTATTCCTTCTCGCATCCATGTGCTGTCCTCCTCTCACCACTTCGCTTTGCTTGTGGACTTCAATACACAACGCATCAGCTGTATGTGACCAGGCAAAAAAAACTTTCCAAGCCAAACCGCTACACACAGCCTACATTGTTGTCACCATATTAGCTAAAGTAACGTCATAGTCAGCATAGCTAATAAAACTAACGTGTTACGTGTCTACAATCATGCAGTAACGTTAGTGTACAGTCAGTAAGCAGTGACACCGGCGGGCCCCGGTGGCAATAAATTAGTAATGCCAAAAGCTTACCTTGACTTGGAAGAGTTCCAGTGTTGTGTTGGAAAGTCATAGCCAGCTAGCTAATATAGCATCCCTCTGTTTGAGCAGGGTGTTTCAGTAGGCTAAACTAGCTAGCTGCATTTGCTAGCTAAGTAAGTGAAACTGAAAGTGAAAAAAATCTCTCTCTCTCTATTTCTCTCTAGCTTCTCCTTCATTTTGGAATAAATTAATTTGTTCAAAACTGTTCAACTATTGTCTTTCTCTCTTTTTGAGTCAACTACTCACCACATGTTATACACTGCAGTGCTAGCTAGCCATAGCTTATGCTTTCAGTACTAGATTAATTCTCTGATCCTTTGATTGGGTGGACAACATGGCAGTTCATGCTGCAAGGCCTCTAATAGGCTGGAGGATGTCCTCTGGAAGTTGTCATAATTACTGTGTAAGTCTATGGAAGGGGGTGAGAACCATGAGCCTCCTAGGTTTTGTATTTAAGTCGATGTACCCAGAGGAGGACAGAAGCTAGCTGTCCTCCGGCTACACCATGGTGCTACCCTACAGAGTGCTGTTGAGGCTTCTGTAGACCTTCTTTGCATAATAGTGTGTTTTGATCCGTTTTTTGGTGACGTGATTATATTTAGTATAGTTTTATTTAAAAATTATAAAAATGTTAATGTTTTACAATTTTACATTTTATGAAATTCACTGAGGAGGATGGTCTTCCACTTCCTCCTTTGAGGGTGACACACACACACACACACACACAGTCTTGTACAGCTAACCTTCTAGGGACACACAATTCAGTCCCATTCAAAATCCTATTTTCCCTAACCCCTAACCTAACACTAACCATAACCCGTACTCTTACCCTAACCCTAACCCAAAAACCTAACCTTAACCCTAACCCTAAACCTAAACCTAACCCTAGCTCCTAACCCTAACCCTAAACGTAATTCTAACCCTAACACTAATTCTAACCTTAACCCTAAACACACACACACACACACACACACACACACACACACACACAGAGAGAGCTTAGTTTTCATGAATTTTCGAGAAGCCCCTAGCTGCGGCACACTTAAGGGGGCGGGGGCGGCTGGGGGCGGGGTCGGCCCGGGCCCACCACGCCCACCACGTGGTTTCATTTGCTGAGGCTTTCCAGACAGACAAGCGATGGGCAGAGCTGGGTTCTTATAGCTCAATGGGTTCCTCTGGGCATGTTCAGTAAAAAAGGTTTTGGAACGTTGCAGACTCAAATGCCATGAATAGAACTGACATGATTACTTAAATCAGAGAGGCATGTTTGTTCTACATAATACATTTATATCTGAACGTTGGCCAACGATGTGTCTGTCATCCTGCTGAACGCGGCCACATTAACGATTAGCCACAAAAGTGGAATTTGCGGTTCGCCTTCAAAATAAAAGTCCCTCATCGAAAGCGATGCAAACATACAAATAGTGGATCGAATCATGCAATATTTGGACTAGATAATGCTAAACAAGATCGGAATGTTGTTACATAATTTAAGATGAAATACAATAATTAATTAGTTTGACAATAAACCGAAAATACAGTTGAAATCATGGGTGCACAAAATCCAGGCTCCTGACCTGCTATTTTGTGGGGGGGTTTTGCGCTGATCTTAACTTTTTTTGTACATAATGTTTCCGCCATATGACTGAAAAGAGCATCTGGACATCAGAACAGCAATCACTAACCTCGATTTGGATGAAGATTTCAGCTTCAATGAGTCGACAGCACAGGACATAATGCTCACACCGGACCAGGCCCTAAATCCCCTACACTCGGAAGAGAAAGAGACGGCAGTATAGAGGCCGACGTGGGGGCACCCTGATGAAACTATGGGGGAGAGTAAATAAACCGCCTCTACCCTCTGTTCTATTGCCGAATGTACAATCACTGGAGACCAAACTGGACGAGTTCCCTATTGAGACTATCCTATCAACGGGACCTGAAGAACTGTAATATCCTATGTTTCTCTGAAACTTGGCCATACAAGGACATGGATAATATACAGTACCGTTCAAAATGTTGGGGTCACTTAGAAATGTCCTTGTTTTCGAAAGAAAATCATTTTTTTTGTCCATTAAAATAACATCAAATTGATCAGAAATACAGTGTAGACATTGTTAATGTTGTAAATGGCTATTGTAGCTGGAAACGGCTGATTATTAATGGATATCTAGATAGGCGTACAGAGGCCCATTATCAGCAACCATCAGTCCTGTGTTTCAATGGCACGTTGTGTATGCTAATCCAAGTTTATCAATTTAAAAGGCTAATTGATCATTAGAAAACCATTTTGCAATTATGTTAGCACAGCTGAAAACTGTTGTGCTGATTAAAGAAGCAATAAAACTGGCCTTCTTGAGACTAGTTGAGTATCTGGAGCATCAGCAATTGTGGGTTCGATTACAGGCTCAAAATGGCCAGAAACAAATAACTTTCTTCTGAAACTCATTAGTCTATTCTTGTTCTGAGAAATGAAGGCTATTCCATTCGAGAAATTGCCAAGAAACTGAAGATCTCGTACAACGCTGTGTACTACTCCCTTCACAGAACAGCGCAAACTGTCTCTAACCAGAATAGAAAGAGGAGTGGGAGGCCCCGGTGCACAACTGAGCAAGATAACAAATACATTAGAGTGTCTAGTTTGAGAAACAGACGCCTCACAGGTCCTCAACTGGCAGCTTCAATAAATAGTACCCGCAAAGCACCAGTCTCAACGTCAACAGTGAAGAGGCGACTCCGGGATGCTGACCTTCTAAGCAGAGTTGCAAAGAAAAAGTCCAGTGTCTGTGTTCTTTTGCCCATCTTAATCTTTTATTTTTATTGGCCAGTCTGAGATATGGCTTTTTCTTTGCAACTCTGCCTTGAAGGTCATCATCCCGGAGTCGCCTCTTCACTGTTGACGTTGAGACTGGTGTTTTGCGGGTACTATTTCTCGCATGGAATAGCCTTCATTTAATTTCATAAACCGGACAACTACATCCAACAAGAGTCAAGACAGAGGGATACACTAGCTTGAAACTTCTCATCGCGGATCTGGTAGAACAAAAAGCATGGCCAATTTTATTGATTCCCCCTGATGTTGGTTTATAAGGTTCTACTGTAGGTGACAGGGCAACATGTTGTGTGGACTAAAATACACTACGTGACCAAAAGTATGTGGACACCTACTCGTCGAACATATCATTCCAAAATTATGAGAATTAATATGGAGTTGGTCCCCCCTTTGCTGCTATAACAGCCTCCACTCTTCTGGGAAGGCTTTCCACTAGATGTTGGAACATTGCTGCGGGGATTTGCTTCCATTCAGCCACAAGAGCATTAGTGAGTTCGGGCACTGATGTTGGGCGATTAGGCCTGGCTCGCATTCGGAGTTCCAATTTATCCCAAAGGTGTTCATTGGGGTTGAGTTCAGGGCTCTGTGCAGGCCAGTCAAGTTCTTCCACACCGATCTCGACAAACCATTTCTGTATGGACCTCGCTTTGTGCACGGGGGCATTGTCATGCTGAAACAGGAAAGGGACTTCCCCAAATTGTTGCCACAAAGATGGAAGCACAGCATCGTCTAGAATGTAATTGTATGCTGTAGCGTTAAGATTTCCCTTCACTGGAACTAAGGGGCCTAACCGAACCATGAAAAAGCCCCAGACCATTATTCCTCCTCCACCAAACTTTACAGTTGGCACTATGCATTGGGGCAGGTACCGTTCTCCTGGCTTCCGCCAAACCTAGATTTGTCTGTCAGACTGCCAGATGGTGAAGCGTGATTCATCACTCCAGAGAACGCGTTTCCTCTGCTCCAGAGTCCAATGGCGGCGAGCTTTACACCACTCCAGCCGACGCTTGGCATTGCGTATGGTGATCTTAAGCTTGTGTGCAGCTGCTCGGCCATGAAAACCCATTTCATGAAGTTTGGATCTCGGTAGTGAGTGTTGCAACCGAAGACAGACGATTTTTATGCGCTATGCGCTTCAGCACTCCCGTTCTGTGAGCTTGTGTGGCCTACCACTTCGCGGCTGAGCCGTTGTTGCTCCTATACGTTTCCACTTCACAATAACAGCACTTACCGGGGCAGCTCTAGCAGGGCAGAAATTTGACAAACTGACTTGTTGTAAAGGTGGCATCCTATGACGGTGCCACGTTGAAAGTCACTGAGCTCTTTAGTAAGGCCATTCTACTGCCAATGTTTGTCTATGGAGATTGCATGGCTGTGTGCTCGATTTTATACACCTGTCAGCAACGGGGGTGGCTGAAATAGCCGAATCCACTAATTTGAAGGGGTGTCCACACTTTCCCACTTGGACAAAAGGAACACCTACGTGAGAATGCTGTTTATTGACTACAGCTCAGCGTTCAACACCATAGTGCCCTCCAATCTCATCACTAAGCCAAGGACCCTGGGACTGAACACCTCCCTCTGCAACTGGATCCTGGACTTCCTGACAGGACGCCCCCAGGTGGTGAGGGTAGGCAACAACACATCCGCCACGCTGACCCTTAACACGGGGGCCCCTCAGGGGTGCATGCTTAGTCCCCTCCTGTACTCCCTGTTCACCCACGACTGCATGGCTGCTCACGACTCCAACACCATCATTAAGTTTGCCAACTACATGAAGGTGGTAGGTCTGATCACCGACGACGCTGAGACAGCCTACAGGGAGGAGGTCAGAGACCTGGTAGTGTGGTGCCCGGACAACAACCTCTCCCTCAACGTCAGCAAGACAAAGGAGCTGATCGTGGACTACAGGAACCGGAGGGCTGAGCATGCCCCCACCCACATCGATGGGGCTGTAGTGGAGCGGGTCGAGAGCTTCAAGTTCCTCGGTGTCCACATCTCGAAAGATCTATCATGGTCCAAACACACCAACACAGTCATGAAGAGGGCATGACAACGCCTCTTCCCCCTCAGGATTCTGAAAAGATTTGAGACACAGAGGACAGGCATTCCTAGTTATATGTACATATCTACCTCAATTACCTCGTACCCTTGCACATCGACTCGGGAACTGGTACCCCTTGTTTATAGCCAAGTTATCGTTAATCATTGTGTATTTATTATTACTTTCATTATTATGTGTTTTATTTTTCTATTATTTCTCTATTTTCTTTCTCTCTGCATTGTTGGGAAGGGCCTGTAAGTAAGCATTTCACTGTTAGTCCACACCTGTTGTTTACAACAACAAAAAAGGTTTGAAATCCAACTGTGGATGTATTAGACTGCATAATTGCTTTGGGGGCATACTCATGCACTGTACAGCCTTACCCATGGATTGTGCACCCATGAAACGGGGTATCAGCCTACTTAGTGACACCCACAGAAAACAATTCTCAAGAGTCTACACAAATATTAGCGTCTTCGCTCTAACTCCCGAGTGGCGCAGTGGTCTAAGGCACTGCATCGCAGTGCTAGCTGTGCCACTAGACTCAGGCTCTGTCGTAGCTGGCCGCGACCGGGAGACCCATGGGGCGGCGCACAATTGGCCCAGCGTCGTCCAGTGTAGGGGAGGGAATGGCCGGCAGGGATGTAGCTCATTTGGTAGAGCATGGCGTTTGTAACGCCAGGGTTGTGGGTTCGATTCCCACGGGGGGCCAGTATAAAAAAATATAAAATATGCACTCACTAACTGTAAGTCGCTCTGGATAAGAGCGTCTGCTAAATGACTAAAATGTAAATGTATTGCAGAACTCTGAAACAACTGTGAAATGAGCCACATTAGCTCACCAGTCCACCTATTGTGTATTTGACATTCAGATCTAATGTGTCTCGTTTCAGAGTCCTGCAATAGAGCTAAGATGCTAATATTTGTGCAAACTCTACATAGTTATGTTCTGTGGGTGTCATTGAGTAGGCTGATACCCCATTTAATTGGTGCACAATCCATAGATAAGGCTGTACAGTGCATATTAGTATGCCCCCAAAGCAATTATGCAGTCTAATACATCCACAGTGGGATTTCAACAGTTTTTTCTGTTTATTGTCAAACAAATTAATTATTGTATTTTATATTAAATTATGTAACAACTTTCCAACCTTGTTTAGCATTATCTAGTCCAAATATAGCATGATTCCACTATTTGTATTAGTTTGCATCACTTTCAATTAGAGACTTTTATTTTGAATGCAAACCGCAAATTCCACTACTCCACACACAGAGGACAGGCATCAGTGACCATAGCAACGTAGTAAACTAAAATGTTCGATGTGTGAAAAAGTGAATTGCTTTAACAGAATAAGCATGCATAAAAAGTATTTACAGGCAACAGAAATGATTAACCCAAAAATGTATTTTTATTGTTAGACGTGACTCTGTAAACCTCTAATGTTAGCCATCTAACTACCTAGCTGCTCTGTTACATATATCTGCTGACATATCACCACGCAGAGCGAGGTGAAATGCGGATGCGCCTCAATCAATACAAATATATTCCCATTCAAAATCCTATTTTCCCTAACCCTTAACCTAACTCTAACCTAAACCTCAAACCCCTAACCCTAACTCCTGACCTAAAACCTAACCCTAATCTTAACCCTAACCTTAGCCCCAAACCCTAAACCTAACCCTTAAACCTAAAATAGCATTTTAACAAATTCAAAAAAAAAGTCATGACTTTTCAAAAAGTTGATTGTTTTCCTACCTTGTCAGGACATTCTGGTCCTGATTAGGTAGGAAAACATGAACACAAACTCACACCCTCCCGTCTTGTCTGAGTGTGTTTACAGGCTTGTAATCTCTCCTCACTGTCTTGTCGTGCTCTGGTTGTTTGGGTTTGGTAGATATGACCGTCCTGGGTCGAAACAGAGACAGAAAACAAACTGCTGATAGAGATAGAGATAGAGATAGAGAGAGAGAGAGAGAGAGAGAGAGAGAGAGAGAGAGAGAGAGAGAGAGAGAGAGAGAGAGAGAGAGAGAGAGAGAGAGAGAGAGAGAGAGAGAGAGAGGGAAAGTACTTATATAACCTCATACTGTCCCCCGTCTCAACGCTTGTTTACCCAACTCTCCCGCATATCACGCGACACACCGACGTTCCTACAACGTTAGGTCATGTTGTGTTGTGATATAACCTAATGTTTAGAATATCAACATTAAAAAGCTTAAAACACATTCTGAGGATGCTTTTGTAGCCTAGATAGAGTCAAGTCCAAACTAGGTTAACTAGGTGTAGCCCACTGGGTTACTAGATAAGCCAGTGATATTATGGAGGAGGATGAGAGAGACTCCTCTGATTACAGTGGGCTCACACAGAGGAGACAGACTGACCGGCTGCAACCATACAGGCTCCTAGATACTGTAATACTGCCACAGACACTGCTATTGTGGGCTTAACACTGATACACAAAGTTATAGTTACCCACAGTCAGACAGTCTCTCTGTGTCTATGTCTCTGTCTCCGTGTCTGCAGTCTAAAAGTTCTGTTGTCACACTCATCACACTCACTTTCCCTGCTCTCTGGGCCTGCTGATTGCAATAGAATAGGCGCTCTGCTTCAAAAGGCGTCGGGCGGAACTGCTTGTGGAGATGGCAGAGATAGGCGTTCCACTGGCAGTCTGAAATGCTCACTGCATCTCTAATGTCCATCTACACACTGTGAATGAGCCATGTCTATTCACACCTTTATCAGCACGCACGCGCACTCACACACGCACGCCTGCACACACACACACACGCCTGCACACACACACACACAAGCTTCTTTAGACTTCATCACCATCATTAGCCCAGTGCTGAATCAATATCAACATCTCCTTTGTAATCTGGATCACAGGAAAGGCAGCTCTTTATCTACCCAGACAGAGCAAACCCAGGACAGGAAGTGGGACAGAGAAAGGTGATAGCCCTCATCACTATGCCAATGATTGATACACATAACGTACGCATGCACACGGGTATGCACACACTTACACACACAGACAGTCAGATACACAGACACAAACACAAACACAGACACACACACACACACACACACACACACACACTCACCACGTGGTTGGTTCTGTCCCTGACAGGCCGGTAGCCGGGTGCAGGGACACACTGCTCGGCGTGCCCATTGCAGAAGCAGCTGCCCTTCACGATGAGGTCATAGATGGCGAAGTGCTGGGTGGGCGGGGCTCCAGCGGTGGGATCTTTGACCTGGCAGGGACAGGATTGGCGCTCCAGCAGACGTATGCGCACGTTGGTCACCCTCAGCTGCTCCTGGCCTGACGCCCCATACGGGTCAAGAGATTCCCATTGGGGGAGGGCACGGTAGATAACCTGTCAATCAACCAGTCAGTCAGTAATGCTTCAAAATGATACGAGTTAGTGGCAATATATTATTATGCAAGACTTGGTGACAACACATCTGTTTTTCTGCACCTCTCTCTGTCTCTCTTTCTTTCTTTCTCTCTGAGTCTTGCATCCCTAAACTGATGATCCCTCCATATTACCCCCCAGCCCATGCACAACTGCCATCACCCCGGTGACTGCTCCTATGGCAACCTGCTTACACTGCTGCTGTGGTGGAGGGTAAAGTGTGTTCCTGAGAGGGCTGTGTGTTTCTGCCACAGATATCACTGGGGCAAAAGCGTGTGTGTGGGTGTGTGTGTGTGTTACAAGGGGCGTGTGTGTGTTTAAGGGGAGTTAGTTGTCATTGAGGGAAGTGTGTGATACTGGGAGGGTGTGTTATTGGTGGAGAGTATGTATCCCTGACATAGATATAATTGGGTGAGGGGTGTGTGTGTGTGTGTTTTTGGGAGTTGACTGTGTGAGTCGAGCCCATGCTGTGTCCCCATTGGTTGTATGGCTGGCCTGGGGTGTGATGGGAGGAGCACTATTAAGTTCCCTGTTGTTGGAATAGGTCACAGAGTCACAGCATTGTGTTCCGCAATTAAGGGAACACAACAAATAGGGCAAGGGGCGCCAGTCCGCGGGAGAGGAGGACGAGACAAAGAGTGGGCGAGAGATGCAGCCCCACATAACTCAGCCCTGGACAAAGGCTCTGTGACAGTCCGGCGACACTGCAGCAACACTGTCACACACACAAACACATCCCCAATGGACAATCCCAAACTCCGCACACAACATCCAATGAACATTCCCAACTACACACACACTTCCCCAATCAACATTCCCAAACCCTGCAAAAATTCCACAAGAGGCCTTCCGGATGCTCCAGCTATAGGCAAAGGTCACAGACTTCATGCAAACCACACAACGAATGCAAACTCTAACACACACATACAAACAAACAAATTAAGTCTCTCATTAAAGTTTTTCGTACATATAAAATGTCAAGTCATTGTCTGGGTTTGGTCTCTCTGCCTAACTATAGAAATAGAGAGAGCAGTCCCACAGAAACATTATTCAGGGGAGCATGTGGCACTTCTACGCTCATAATCTTTTCTTCCTGTTAGTCTGAAAAACAGTGTAAATCTGGCTTTAACAGCCCTAATTCCATCAAAGCACTGTGGACTGTAATCTGGTAAACAGGAACAATGGGCATTGATAGAGAGAGAGAGAGAGAGAGAGAGAGAGAGAGGGGGGGAGGGGGGGGATGGGCCGTTTCGCCTGCAGGACCAACTTCCATCAGGGCAACGGCGCTTCCTCCCTGACAGACAGACAGAGAGAGCTGTGTGTGTGCGTGTGCGCCAATGTGTGTGTGTGGCTCTGTTTGGACGGCTCCCTCCCTAAGGAGGTCACAGTCTCTATAACAACACACACACATTCTTCCAGCCCAGCTGACCTCATAAATAACACAAGGAGCCCTGAGCTCTCCAACAGAGAGACTATCTAGACCTCTTCAGTTAGTACCTGAACTCACAAGCCTCTCATGTTTTCCCCCATTCAGACAAACATGTTCAGCTCTCAGCACAAGAGATGACATGCTTTTTAATGTTCATCAGATAAAGGAGGGGGAAAGCTGAGAATACCTTCTCCCTCACTGTATCGCTCCAAGCTAAGACACTCCTCCTCCTCCTTCCTTGTTGCTATTATCACAGCTAAACACTTATCTGATTGCAGGAGCCCAAACACTTAACACTGACTAAACACACACACACGTGTGGATATACGCAAACACCTACACACAGTCACCTACTCGACACATAATTGTTACACCAGTTAAGCTCAAACACTCAATACGTGTCACAAACACACAAACATGCACTTGACACATTGAGCTAGTAGGTGAAAGACTGACAGGGTAAGGCATTTTTGTGTCTGCACTTTGACCTCTGTATGAACATAAGGACACAGAGCACAGCTCTCAGCTCCCAGGGTAAAGCATACACACACCGTTCTGTACATGCCTTGCTGTCATCACAAACAGGCCACAGACAGTTGAGCTGTCAGTTAGCATTATGGTTTTACTTAATGATGAACATCACAAGATAAATACAGTAGCCATAGTGATAGAGAGAGTGGAGGATGGTTTAGTATAGCAGGCTCTGTGATGAGGAGCTGAAAGGACTCTGGAGTCTTGACCCCTCCCCTGACCTTAGGGTCATCAGACAGAGGTTAGAGGGTAAAGGTCATGCTACTATCACAGTGTCTCGCTGCTTCCCTCACACACACAAAAACACACAAGCATTCACACACATACATGCATTGCACGCACATCACAACAGTATCTTATAGTAGCTGGCTCCCTCAAACAAACACACACACGTTCACATGCTCACAATTGCATGGACACACACACACACACACACACACACACACACACACCACTCACAGGGGAAGACTGCTTTTGGATGTACGATAAAGCGGGTCATAAAAGATGACAGGATTATATGTAGGGAATCCTACCGGGGGAAAGCCTGTGGAGCAGTGCCATTACAGAGTCAACATGCACTACATCATCAACTAGATTCAGCCGCGGGCCGTTTTTTTCTTAAGTGGATGGTCGGGGGGATGGAACATAATTGGATATAATTTGTAGACTGAAAATTGACCAAACAGATATAATATTTGACTAAAATATAATAATTTCAAACCATGCTTACATTTGTTTATGATCACGTGTATCTCTATTATGTGTGGGAATACTTGGGAACAGATTTCCAAAAAACAACAACAACAAAATATATATATACATAATTTTGTTTAAATTCATGTTATTTCTTTTTCAAAAACTTGGGGGTCCAAATAAAACCACCAAATTGGGCCTGTGGTCTGCCAATTGGGGAACCCTGCACTACATGAGCTCCCTGCACTGCCTTGGTAGGAGCTGAAACCCCTCACACACTGTTTCAGTTAGACATCAAGAAGCTGCCAGGAACCCTTTCGTGCCACATAATCCCCACACCCACCTGATAACCACCCTTCTGTAGTAGTAACACTATCCTCCATAGTGCTGCTGCTAGCTTGGGGACTATGGACTACCCTGGCTGTAGAGAGCTGTAGAGAGGTACTGTGCGTGCAGACTGGAGTTCCAGCCCAGCACTAACACACCTGATTAAACTCATCACGGTTTTGATTAGTACCTGTATTTAGATTAGAGACCCATGATTTAGACACACAGGGGAATATGCAGGTTAGCTTTATGAATGGGGGGAAGTGGAGTGGACACTCCTGTGTGTAGTACAGTAGCCAACATCTATCATCCTTCCTTCCAGCTGTTCATCCGTCCATAAGTAAGGTACCATAACAGGACACCTCCTGGACGGCTAGAGGTGTGAGTCTGAGCTGCTGTCTGGACTAACACCTGGTTCTGTCTCAGACAGTCCTGTCTGTCTGTCTGCCTCTGTACACACACACACGCACACCACACACACACACGCACGCACACCACACACACACAAACACACAAGCCCTCCTCAATCCCTCCTTACCTCTCCCCTGGTACAGGGGTAAGCTCCAGAGTATTTGGAGGTGCAGGGGGCCCCGTCCAGCACTGCCTTTCCCTCCTCCAGTCCAAAGGTAGCACTACAGTTCCTGGCGTAGTACTGCAATGTCTTCCAGGTCTGCCCGAAGTCCTGCGAGCGCTCCAGTGTCATGGCGGTGGGGCGGGGCGAGCGGAACACCATGATCAGGTGGGTGAAGATGAACTCCGCTTCCAGATCCAGCTGCAGAGTCTCAGACTCCGCTTCCCCCGCCGACTGCCACCAGGTGTTGGGGTGGCGGAAGGAGGAGTCGGCCATGGCTGCAGCCAGGTGGGCCTGCAGGGGGAGGGCCGCGTTGCACTCCCCACACCTGGCCGGGGGGCAGGGCTCTCTGGAGGAGGAGGGGTCAGAGTAGGAGCAGTAGGGCTCGGTGCCCTTGTAGCCACATACGGTCTGGGTCAGGACCCTGCGGCCTAGCACCAGATTGCCCATTCGGGGGTTACACGCCTGGCTCTCACAGTGAGGGGCTACACCCCCTACACGACCCACATCTATAGGAAGGGAGAGAGTACAGGTTATAAGAGGAGGATGAGGAGAAGGAGGAGGAGGGTGAGGTTGTGTGTGTGTGTCGGTGTGTGTGTGCGTCGGTGTGTATGTAATCTAAACTTGAATCTAAAATCTTACAAGAGAGTTAGACAGAACCGGGGTGGCATTGTGCACCTGCTGTTGACTTGAATGCTTCAATGTGGACTTTGACACAGTTAAAGTTTTGGGCAGCTATGGGAGGAGGATGTGCACTCCAGACACGTTCCAGACACATTGCACATGGGATTTAAGAACACCCCCTGGGCAACACTGCCATCTTTAAGAGCCATCCCCGCTGCCAACATGCACACAGGGGCTGTTCTGTTCACAACAGGGGTTTCATGTTTTTATGTAACACAACAACTCTGTTTATAATGTAGGCAGGTATTCAAAATCCATTTTTGGCAGTCAACAATGGATGGTAGCTCACAGTAGCCTTCATTGTTATGGGTCTTTTTAGGTTATTACATAGTTATAAAAACATATCGGTATCTTTGTGTTTCGTTTGAAAACATTCTGCATGATAGAGAAAATCTCAATGATATCATGAGACACGGGTTTCACCTCCACACAAATAGAATGTTGACCCGAGGTCGGAGCGTGAGGAAATACTTCTGTCACCGTTGCTGCACTTGTCACGCGTATTGTTCAGAGACAGCGGGAACGCTACATTGTTGCACACAATGCATACACTGCCTTTGAATCAAATTCGACTAGGAGCAGGGTTTAAAAAAAAGAAAAAGTACAAACCTGCAAGAATACCAGATAGTCCAGTGCAGGTAAAAACAGCAAACAAAGTCCACATCATAGTTCCGACCCAAGAGCAAGTGTTACCAAGAAGAGGTTAGCCTATGAGAGAACTCGAGAGCAGCCCTGTGAATAGGCAACGCGACACCTCGTTGGAGTTTTTCAAGTGGCAACTAGATGCAAGATTTCCTCCGCGAATGTAAAGCAAAGGTTCAAAGCCAATGTAGGCTATACTTTCCCTTTCAACAACAATCAGATATTATCAAAGAAGAACAAAGACCCCAGTTAGACAACACAGCCGGTTCAGATACCCAGGGAAAAGTATTCCATTATGCCGCATTTACTTCTGCAAAAGCCGAGGACTGATCTGCGTTCTCTCGTATTCGTCGGGACCTTCTACCTTACAGTTGATTTGCTTGCTAATAGCCTGAAGATATACTGTGAATCTACTATGGAATACTGAGAGTGACAGCGGGCTTGCGGCTCCGCCCCGTCTCTTTGCATTTTTCTCTTTAAAGGAACATTCCTGCTAGTCAGGAGCCAGTTAGTGTCAGGTCAGAGCTGGCACACTACGGTTATCCAAACCTCTCCAATCCACAGACACTCATCCGGATTAAAAATTAAATGCAGTAAAGTTTATTGACACTTTGCGTAAACAAACCAAAGGAACGCAGAATAACAAAGCCCAGGGTCCAGAATTATTGAGGCTAATGAGCTGAAGAGGATTCACATTGGGGGAAATAATTGCCGCCTTTTAGAAAGGCGACTCCAACCACGTTTCCATCCAACCTTTTTATGCGAGTAAAGTAGGCCTACATGTCGGATAAAAAAAATTCACAACAGGCCTGATGGAAACAGCTACTTTTGTCGGTAAACTTTCCAAATGTTAACAAAACAAAATAGGTTGGATATTTTTGTGTAGGTAAAATGTATTATGCGAGAAATGGAGGTGGAAACGCTTTTATGCGCAAATATTGATATAACCATCATATCGAAGTAACCTTGGAGTCACGGGATTACATGTTTGTGTAGTCCTACTCCGACTCGGGAAAGCGTGCAGATTATTAGGCTACAGATTAAAGGCTACAGATTAAATAAATTATGATGAACTTCACAGGGTGGTGAAAGTGCAAGGTGATGAGCTTGATCCTACTTTCCAATAAATATTGAGGATCTTATTCTGTTGACTTGATGTTTCCATGCTTGGCTGCCGTTTAACAAATTAAAATAATTTGGCCATAGTAATCTTATCATGTAGACTATACCCACAACTGTATCTGCAAGCTGTTGGCTAGAGCACACATGCCAATACCAGAGTGGGCACATTCGCTATATAACACAACATGTTTTGTGACATCAGTAGAGTTGAAAATACAATGGAAACCCATTTAACTTGTATTTTTTATTCTGTACATGAGAATTTAACCAATTTATGCTTTGGCCACAAATACGAGTGTAGGAGGAGTCAACGCCATGAATATTAATTTTTAAAAGTGAGATTTTCACTGGGCAGTTACTTTAAAATTGTGGAGTTTGGTCACTTGGCTGAATACACTTCTGCATGGGCTATGTTGACAATATGCTACTGATGGCCTATCCCGACGAAATCCCAGATAATTGGAGTGGAATGCAAGCCAATTGAGATTTATGAACTGATCGGTTTCTGCAGTACCAATTAATTAATGAACAACGCTGCCCTGTGCAGAGCAGTTTATAACAGGAGTTGGCCTTTTAATTCCTAGATTAATTTTTAATAGCCTACCAAAGTCCTGCTTCCCGTTTCCAAAGGACTCTTAAAGGGATACTTTGGAATTTTGGCAAAGAGTTCCCCAGAGTCAGATGAACTTGTGGATACCATTTTCAGGTCTCTGTGTCCATTATGAAGGAAGTTAAAGGTAGTTTTCGAGCCAACGCTTACTAGTGTTAGCGCAATAACTGGAGGTCCTCTGTAGCTCAGCTGGTAGAGCACGGCGCTTGTAACGCCAAGGTAGTGGGTTCGATCCCCGGGACCACCCATACACAAAAAAATGTATGCACGCATGACTGTAAGTCGCTTTGGATAAAAGCGTCTGCTAAATGGCATATTATATTATTATATTATTAAGTCTATAGGTATCTGCTAGCATCCACTAGTGCTAGTTAGCAACTTCCTTCAAACTGCACGCAGAGACATACAAATGGTATCCACAAGTTCATCTGACTCAGGGGAAATCGATAAAGGGCATTGCCAAAATCCTGAAATATCCCTTTAATAATGACCCCAATAAATCTTATTGTAGGCCTAATATTTGTCACGAATTCCGCCGAGACTGCTCCTCCTCCTTGTTCGGGCAGGCTTCGGCGTTCGTCGTCCCCGGAGTACTAGCTGCTACCGTTTGATGTTCTCTATGTTTGTTTGGTTTTGTCTGTTTGGTGCACCTGTGTCTTATCACTTATTGATTATGTCACCTATAAGTTTCCTTTGGTTTTGTTTGTAGTTGTGTGTTGTTGTCCGCCTGTCCGTTGGGGTTTTGGATTTTGCTCTGGTGTATTTAAGTGTATTGACGCACTGTTTGCGCATCGCTTATATTTCGTGTTTTACGCACTGTTTGCGTATCGCTCGCCTCCGTTGTTTGAGGCCCGTTCTTTTTGTATTGTCATATTTCTGACTAGTAAAGTCTGTTGGACTAAGCTTCTGTGTCCTGCGCCTGACTCCAACACCACATCCACTTCAAACATTGACAATATTATAGGCCCAATCTCAATAATAATATAACTTCTCATCTTGTCATTAGGCCGATATAAAAGTGTAGTTGGTGACAGTGCTGCTGAGGATATGGGGTTTGATTGTAGCATATTCTCTCTCTGCAATAGGCTACAAACTTCCAAATATTGTGAATTTTGAACTAAATCAATACATGTACATGTTGCCCCCGTGTGGTCAGTGCTGGTAATGACCATTATACAGTAGTACAGTAAAGTCATGGAGCTGCATTGTCCTGCTCTAATTCTTTGACAGGCCCTCAACCTGCCTCCTCTTTGCTGCTTCTGCTTCACCTCAATGAGCCCAGCATGGCTACTCTCCATGGAGCACACCAGAGCAGACATGCTGTCTAATATCTCTCATTCTCTGTCTTGCTGAGAGCTCTAGTTCTCCTGGATTATATGCTGCACTTCTGTTTCCATCTTCCCCATGACTCTTCATCCCTGCATATCTATTACACATTAGACAATGGAACATGTCAGTGTTATCCTAGGTCATGCATGTAGCAGCTCATGATTAGTGATAGTTTAACTATCCTTTAACAGTATAAGAGTTTTCCCATGATACATACCTAGGTGTATGTCTGTCCATACAACCAGACAGACAGACACACACACACACACACACACACACACACACACACACACTCACATACACACACTAACACACCTGAACATGCTCACACAAACACATTAACAAGAATAGTATAATGATGTAAAGACATCAGTATTTCAGTAACGTAAAGAGGGTTTAGTGTAATTTCAGAGGAATTTCCATTAAAACCATCCCTTGCTGTTGGAAGTATTACTCATGATCTCAAGTTCAAACTTGCCAAATGGTTTAGTAACAGTCGAATGCGTCAAGACAGAAAAATGAATGAGAGCATCCTCCAGACTGGCAGTGCGTAAAAAGAGAGCCGCCCAGAGTCCAGACAGACCCAGATATGACAGTTTACCTCTATGCCATGAGTTCTTCGTGCAATTCCGGACAAAATGTATTCATTTACATGTACGTCATTTAGCAGACGCTCTTATCCAGAGCGACTTACAAATAGGTGCATTCACCTTATAGCCAGTGGGATAACCACTTTACAATGTTTATTATTACTTTTTGTTTTGGTTTTTTTTTGGGGGGGGGTTGGGGTAAGGGGGGGGGTAGAAGGATTACTTTATCCTATCCCAGGTATTCCTTAAAGAGGTGGGGTTTCAAATGTCTCCGGAAGGTGGTGTGACTCCGCTGTCCTGGCGTCGTGAGGGAGCTTGTTCCACCATTGGGGTGCCAGAGCAGCGAACAGTTTTGACTGGGCTGAGCGGGAACTATGCTTCCGCAGAGGTAGGGGGGCCAGCAGGCCAGAGGTGGATGAACGCAATGCCCTCGTTTGGGTGTAGGGACTGATCAGAGCCTGAAGGTACGGAGGTGCCGTTCCCCTCACAGCTCCGTAGGCAAGCACCATGGTCTTGTAGCAGATGCGAGCTTCAACTGGAAGCCAGTGGAGTGTGCGGAGGAGCGGGGTGACGTGAGAGAACTTGGGAAGGTTGAACACCAGACGGGCTGCGGCATTCTGGATGAGTTGTAGGGGTTTAATGGCTCAGGCAGGGAGCCCAGCCAACAGCGAGTTGCAGTAATCCAGACGGGAGATGACAAGTGCCTGGATTAGGACCTGTGCCGCTTCCTGTGTAAGGCAGGGTCGTACTCTCCGAATGTTGTAGAGCATGAACCTACAGGATCGGGTCACCGCCTTGATGTTAGCGGAGAACGACAGGGTGTTGTCCAGGGTCACGCCAAGGCTCTTCGCACTCTGGGAGGAGGACACAAAGGAGTTGTCAACCGTGATGGCGAGATCATGGAACAGGCAGTCCTTCCCCGGGAGGAAGAGCAGCTCCGTCTTGCCAAGGTTCAGCTTGAGGTGGTGATCCGTCATCCATACTGATATGTCTGCCAGACATGCAGAGATGCGATTCGCCACCTGGTTATCAGAAGGGGGAAAGGAGAAGATTAGTACATTTATTGAAAATAAATAAATAGTTTCTTAAATTGCTGAAAATTATACGAAATGCAGATTTAAAATCTTGTTTCAAATGTTTTTAATTCAGTCACAATGACCTTGGACACCAGTGGTTTCCATTGATGGGTCGCTCCTCCTGGGGCATGACCGAAGACTGGGTTGTGGCTTGAAAACATTGAATTTGTTTATTTGTGTCACTGTTGGTGTGGGTGCGTGAAGAGGAGTCAGACGCAGGACGCATAAGCTAGTCGAACAAGACTTTACTAGATGCACAACCAGTACAAAATAAAGTACCTCTAACGAGGAGGCAAAACGACAACGCAACACAGTGCGTTATAATAACGATGCCAGCGTACTGCACAGGATACCACCAACAGACAGGAAAATAAAATAACACACAACTAACGAACACAACCACAGGAAACTTATAAGGCACATAATCAAGACCAAACGGACACAGGTGTAACAGACAGACCAAACCAAACGAACATCGAAACATTCAACGGTGGCAGCTAGTACTCCGGGGACGACGAACGCCGAAGCCTGCCCGAACAAGGAGGAGGAGCAGCCTCGGCAGATTCCGTGACAGTACCCCCCCCCTTGAAGCGCGGCTCCAGCCGTGCGCCGACCCCGGCCTCGGGGACGGCCAGGAGGATGCGGACCCGGGCGCGTGGGATGACCACGGTGGAACAGTCAGGAGGGATGGATCTAGGATGTCCCTCCTAGGCACCCAGCACCGTTCCTCCGGACCGTACCCCTCCCACTCCACGATATACTGGAGACCACTCATCCGGCGTCTCGAGTCCAAGATGGTCCGGACCCTGTACGCCGGAGCCCCCTCGATGTCCAATGGGGGCGGAGGGGTCTCTCCTATCTCATCTTCTTGGAGTGGACCAGCTACCACCGGCCTGAGAAGAGACACATGGAACGAGGGGTTAATATTCTTATAATCAATAGGCAGTTGTAACCTGTAACACACCTCGTTCAATCTTCTCAGGACTTTAAAAGGCCCCACAAACCGCCGACCCAGCTTCCGGCAGGGCAGGCGGAGGGGCAGGTTTCGAGTCGAGAGCCAGACTCGATCTCCCGGGGCGTATACCGGTCCCTCACTGCGGTGGCGATCGGCGCTCGCCTTCTGTCGACGGATGGCCCGCTGCAAATGGACATGTGCAGCGTCCCACGTCTCCTCCGAGCGCCGAATCCACTCATCCACCGCAGGAGCCTCGATCTGGCTCTCATGCCATGGTGCCAGAACCGGCTGATACCCTAAAACACACTGGAAAGGTGTTAGATTGGTGGAGGAGTGGCGGAGAGAGTTCTGGGCCATCTCTGCCCAGGGGATATACCTTGACCACTCCTCCGGCCGGCCCTGGCAATAGGACCTCAGAAACCTACCCACATCCTGGTTGACTCGTTCAACCTGCCCATTGCTCTCTGGGTGGTACCCCGAGGTAAGGCTCACCGAGACCCCCAAGCGTTCCATAAAAGCCCCCCAGACTCTGGAGGTCAACTGGGGACCTCGGTCAGACACTATATCCTCGGGGACCCCATAGTGCCGGAAAACGTGGGTAAATAGGGCCTCAGCGGTCTGTAGGGCAGTAGGGAGACCCGGCATTGGGAGGAGACGACAGGCCTTGGAAAACCGATCCACAACGACCAAAATGGTGGTATTCCCCTGGGAGGGGGGAAGGTCGGTCACAAAATCCACCGAGAGGTGGGACCATGGTCGTTGCGGAACGGGCAGGGGATGTAACTTTCCCCTGGGCAGGTGTCTAGGCGCCTTACACTGGGCGCACACCGAGCAGGAGGAGACATAAACTCTCACATCCCTAGCTAACGTTGGCCACCAGTATTTCCCGCTAAGGCAGTGCACTGTCCGGCCAATACCTGGATGTCCAGAGGAGGGTGATGTATGAGCCCAATAAATAAGTCGGTCACGAACCTCGAGCGGAACGTACGTCCGCCCCACAGGACACTTGGGGGGAGTAGGGTCGGCACGTAACGCCCTTTCGATCTCCGTATCGACCTCCCACACTACCGGAGCCACCAGACAAGACTCCGGCAGTATGGGAGTAGACTCAATGGACCTCTCCTCTGTGTCATACCGCCGGGACAGAGCGTCTGCCTTACCGTTCTGGGACCCTGGGATGTACGTGATCTTAAAAACAAACCGGGTTAGGAACATGTTCCACCTAGCCTGACGAGGGTTTAGTCTCCTAGCTGCCCGGATGTACTCCAGGTTACTAACAACTCCCTGTCCCCTACGTCATAATTACACTCCGCCGGGCTGAGCTTCTTGGAATAGAACGCACAGGGGCGGAGTTTAGGTGGCGTGCCGGACCGTTGCGACAGAACCGCCCCAATACCGGCCTCTGAAGCGTCCACCTCCACTTGGAATGGTAAAGCGGGATCCGGATGCGCCAGCACCGGAGCCGAAGTGAACAGGTTCTTCAGTTTAACGAATGCCCTGTCCGCTTCAGCTGACCACTGCAAACGCACCGGACCCCCCTTTAGCAGGGACGTAATGGGAGCTGCCACCTGTCCAAAACCCCGGATAAACCTCCGGTAGTAATTAGCAAAACCCAAAAACTGCTGCACCTCCTTTACAGTGGTTGGGGTTTGCCAATTACGCACGGCCGACACACGGTCAACCTCTATCTTCACACCAGATGCGGACAATCGATAACCCAAGAAGGAGATGGACTCCTGGAAAAACAAGCATTTCTCTGCCTTGACATACAAGTCATGCTCCAACAGCCTCTTCAACACTCCAACAGCCTCTACCAGGGCTACATGCTCGGCTCGTGTAGAAGAGTACACTAGGATGTCGTCGATGTACACTACCACACCCTGCCCATGCATGTCCCTGAAAATCTCGTCCACAAAGGATTGAAAGACTGAAGGAGCATTCATTAACCCGTATGGCATGACGAGATATTCGTAATGACCCGAGGTGGTGCTGAATGCTGTTTTCCATTCATCTCCCTCCCTAATGCGCACCAGATTGTACGCGCTCCTGAGATCCAACTTTGTGAAGAACCGCGCTCCGCGTAATGATTCTGTCATAGTCGCAATCAGAGGAAGAGGATAACTGTACTTAACCGTGATCTGATTGATACTACGATAATCAATACACGGGCGCAAACCCCCGTCCTTCTTCTTCACAAAGAAGAAACTCGAGGAAACCGGGGAAGTGGAGGACCGTATGTATCCCTGTTCCAAGGACTCGGCTATGTAAGTCTCCATAGCCGCGGTCTCCTCTTGAGACAGGGGATACACACGGCTCCGCGGAAGTGCCGCTCCTGTTTGGAGATTTATCGCACAATCCCCCTGTCTATGAGGTGGCAACCGTGTTGCCCTAGTTTTACTGAAAACCAGTGCTAAATCCTCATATTCAGGGGGAATGTGCATTGCGGACACCTGGTTCGGACTCCCCACCGATGTTGCCCCTATGGAAACACCTAGACATCTCCCTACACACTGGGCAGACCATTCCATAAGAGCCCTCTGTTGCCACGCAATGGTAGGATCATGGGTGCTTAACCAGGAAGCCCCAGCACCACGGGATACGCAGGAGAGTCGATCAGATAAAACTGAATGATCTCCTCATGACCCCCTGCGTAATCATCTTCAGTGGCGCTGTGACTTCTCTAATCAACCCCCGACCCCAGCGGCCGGCTGTCTAGAGCATGAACTGGGAAAGGGGGGTTCCACCGGCCGAAGGGGAATTCCTACCCTGGAACAAAATACACGATCAATAAAATTCCCAGCTGCGCCTGAATCTACTAGCGCCTTATGCTGGGAATGAGGTGCCACCTGTGGAAATCTCACAGGTATACACAGGTGTCCAACAGAAAGCTCTGGGTAAGTGGGGCATCTACTCACCTGAAATGACTTCCCAGTGCGTGACCTGTTGTCCCCTCTCCCAGGAGACCCTCCCCAACACCTAGCCGCAGTGTGCCCTCCACGGCCACAGTTGGTGCAGGGGACGGCCCCCCTCAGGTTCTCTCTCCTCCTCTCCCTAGCGCCTGCACCCCCGAGCTCCATGGGAATCGGCTCGGCGGTGCTGGAGGATGGAATGGACGACCCCCATTCGGGACGTCCGCGTGTAGCCAGCAGGGTGTCGAGCCGGATGGACATGTCCACCAACTGGTCGAAGGTGAGGTTGGTGTCCCTGCAGGCCAGCTCACGACGAACGTCCTCTCGTAGGCTGCATCGATAATGGTCGATGAGGGCCCTCTCATTCCATCCCGCATCTGCCGCTAGCGTCCGGAACTCCAGGGCGAACTCCTGGGCACTCCTCTTCCCCTGTCGAAGGTGGAACAGACGCTCCCCCGCCGCCTTCTCCTCAGGTGGATGATCGAACACTGCCCTGAAGCGGCGGGAGAACTCCGCGTAGGTGATGGTAGCGGCGTCTATTCCCCTCCATTCGGCGTTAGCCCATTCCAACGCCTTGCCGGAGAGACAGGAGATGAGGGCGGAGATGCTCTCGTATCCCGAGGGCGCCGGGTGTATGGTGGCCAGGTAGAGTTCCACCTGCAGGAGGAATCCCTGACACCCGGCTGCGGTACCATCATATGCCCTCGGGAGCGAGAGCCGAATGCCGCTGGGTTCCGGTACTGGGAGAGGAGGACTGGCCGATGGTGATGGTAAGGTGTGCGAAGATGTGGGCACCTCGCCCGTAACCAAACGGCGCAGCGTGTTGGACAAATCGTTCATGGCGACCCCAAGTTGCTGGATCATGGCGTCTTGATTGCTGATCCTTTCCTCGAGGGACTTGGGTGCCACCGCTGCTCCTGCTGACTCCATGGTAGGTGTGTTATTCTGTCACTGTTGGTGTGGGTGCGTGGAGAGGAGTCAGACGCAGGACGCATAAGCTAGTCGAACAAGACTTTACTAGATGCACAACCAGTACAAAATAAAGTACCTCTAACGAGGAGGCAAAACGACAACGCAACACAGTGCGTTATAATAACGATGCCAGCGTACTGCACAGGATACCGCCAACAGACAGGAAAATAAAATAACACACAACTAACGAACACAACCACAGGAAACTTATAAGGCACATAATCAAGACCAAACGGACACAGGTGTAACAGACAGACCAAACCAAACGAACATCGAAACATTCAATGGTGGCAGCTAGTACTCCGGGGACGACGAACGCCGAAGCCTGCCCGAACAAGGAGGAGGAGCAGCCTCGGCAGATTCCGTGACAATTTGCTTCGTCACATAGAAATGAGTAAAGCTTTATCTAGGTAGATTACATCCATTGATAGTAAATAAGTCACATCATAGCCCAAATAATTTTGGGGAAGTGGACCGAAGAGCAGTACTCAACACGATAAGCACTATAACCGCCAGAGGGCTCCATTGCCCCATACGTGTTCAGTTATAATAATAATAATAATAATATGCCATTTAGCAGACGCTTTTATCCAAAGCGACTTACAGTCATGTGTGCATTTTTACGTATGGGTGGTCCCGGGGATCGAACCCACTACCCTGGCGTTACAAGCGCCATGCTCTACCAATTGAGCTACAGAGGACCACAATTCACTATAATTCACAGTTCACAATTCACAGTTCACTACACATGTGCAGTCTTTTGAATAAAATGCGACCATTTGAAGATGGACATGGATAAATATTGCAGTTTACTGTTCTTTATTTATCTATAACATTTTCCGTTAAAATATCTGCCGCAATGAGCAATGAACATGGACATTTTAATCATGTCTCATGATTTGCGCCTCTCCGTACACTAGGTGGCGGTATATAAATAATTAGAGCTCTTCGTCTCAATCGATGACCCTTTGTTTTGGGTCAGAGTTGAAGGGCTCCAGCTTCCTGGTTTCGGCGGCAATGCGTGCAAGTTAACAAGTCTGGACGTTTTTGCGTGAAAAGATAGTAAATTATTAAGATATATTAGCGGGAATTGCACAACATTTTGCACAGCAATGGTGAGTGTTGATATTGTTGGTTATAATAAAATTGGCTGGATCTTTTGAAAGAAAAACGGATTAGCAGTTGAGTTGGTGCCTTTTTCCAGCAAGCCAACGTTATCCAATTCATTCATTGCAGTTGCAGTGAATGAGCAGCAAATAAAGTCATGTTGCAGATAAAAATCTAATATGCGTACATCTGAGATGATGGACGTCTGATCTTCCCTACACATGAGTCTGAACGTTATATTTTGTTCCATTAACCTCTTAAGAATCTGACACTTTTTTCAATTTTCGCCTAAAATGACATACCCAAATCTTAACTGCCTGTAGCTCAGGACCTGAAGCAAGGATATACATATTATTGATACCATTTGAAAGGAAACACTTGGAAATGTGAAATTAATGTAGGAGAATATAGGACATTAGATTTTTTTAAAAGATAATACAAACAAAAAAACATGTGTTTTCTATTATATTTTTTGTTCCATCATCTTTGAAATGCAAGAGAAAGGCTACAATATAATATTGCAGTTTAGGCACAATTTAGATTTTGGCCACTAGATGGAAGCAGTGTGTGTGCAAAGTTTCAGATTGATCCAGTGAAGCATTGCAATACTGGACTATTTTGTATCAAGTCTGCCCAAATGTGCCGAATTGGTCAATTGATACATTTTCATAACTATAGAGAAAATACAAAAATGATATGGTAATACAAAATGTAAGTTTACACACTCCCAGGAATGTCATACATGATGGATCATTAGCTTATATACTAACTTTCACACATCTAGATGGCCGGGCGGGGTGGGTGTGGAGCCAGAGACAGCAGGGGTTCAAACTGTAGAACCCAGTTCCTACATTTGATATAGAAATTGATTTTATCAAACAAAACTATGCTACATTTTATCTCTGGAACCCTTAGGATGACAAATCAGAGCAAGATTACTGAATGTAAGTACATTATTTACCTTCAGAGGTGAATGTATCAAACCAGTTGCCGTAATAAGTTATTTGTTGTTGTGCACTCTCCTCAAACAATAGCATGGTATTTCTTCACTGAACTAGCTACTGTAAATTGGACAGTGCAGTTAGATTAACAATAATTTAAGCTTTCTGCCCATATAAGACATGTCTATGTCCTGGAAAGTTTGCTGTTACTTACAACAGTCATGCTAATCACGTTAGCGCACACTAGCTCAACCGTCCCGTATACGGGACACCGATCCCGTAGAGGTTAAATTATTACCCATAACAATAATCCAACCTTCTTCCCATTGCTGTGTGTGTAGAGTTTACCTCTGAACCCCAAGCCCTTCCTGAACGGACTGACAGGCAAGCCGGTGATGGTGAAGCTGAAGTGGGGGATGGAGTACAAGGGCTACCTAGTGTCTGTGGACAGCTACATGAACATGCAGGTGAGGGAGCACACCTGGACATAGGTGCTTTTAGCAACGCGGGTGTATTTACATACACTAGCGTTGCTTTCAATTGTATTGGGTTGCAAAAAAACAGTCAGTGGGAAGCCAGAAGTTAAAGACCATTCCATTTCAGTTTACTGTGCCGGTGGGCAGGACGGTTGGTCGTTATGACGGGGGAATTTAAAACAAAATATATAGGATGGTATTATTAAAGACTTTCCAAACGTGGGTCTGTTGTAGACCCACTTCCTCTCTGCTTACCTCATGTCAAAATAAAAGTCCCCCATTTTGCACCTAACCTGGACAGTGTGTGTGGCTAGTGCAGATTAATGCCTACGTACATTTCTCGTGTTTTTGTCATTGGTTTTGACAGTTGGCGAACACAGAAGAGTACGTGGATGGAGCGTTGGCTGGTCACCTTGGAGAAGTACTTGTTAGGTAAATAATAGCCGTTTTCTGGATTCTCTAAAATGTTGCCTTCTGCCTCTTGTCCTTTAATCCTGAGGTGATCAAAATCGGCCATGACTGCATTTATGAAATACCTAACTCTGTTAGAGCAGTGACCTGGGGTGTATTCATTAGTGTAGACTGTTGCAACAAAAAGCTTTTTGCAACAAAAACAAGAGTTTCTTATTGGACAAGTTCAGGTAGGTCCCTCAAAGTCCCACCTCGGCTCGTTTGGTTCGTAGTAAATAATACCCAGTTCAAGAAAGGGAGGAGGGAGGGAGGGAAGGAAGGAAGTATTTCTTGTTGAAATCGGATTATGTTTTATGCAATAGAATGCAAGTCTATATTCTGATTTTTTTTTTTGGGTTGAACTGCAAGTCAACCCTTTAATGAATACCAGTAGAAATGTATTCTCCCTGGACTTCTGTGTCCAGCATACTTCTGGTGTGACTGATGCAGGTGTTTCATAGTGGCTGTTCTCAGTGTAATTCTCTTAGATCTAAAGTGCAAATTCTCTACCCACAGGTGCAATAATGTTTTATATATTAGAGGAGTAGAGGAAGAAGAGGAGGACGGAGAAATGAAAGAATGATGGAGAGGATGAGACTTGCAACTGAAGATCTGGACGAGTGTTGTGTTTGCTGAATCTTTGTTTTTGCATTTTCACTATGTGGAAAATGGACTCTTGGGAAGCAAGTTAGCTTTATTTGTGTGAAACCTTCAAGGAAACATTTTATTTTTTACTGTTTATGATCCAATATGATGTAGCTAATTACATTATATCACTGTAGAAAAAAATAAAATAATGGTTATTTTACCGTTTCCTAAACCTGCTGTCTGGTGGTATTATTACAGGTTTGTGAGGGAGCTGATTGATGTGGTGTCTCAACCTTATTAACAAACACTACACATTAAACAGAACCTGTCAATCAATGTACACTATTCCTAATTTCCAAAGCCCCGCCCCGGATTTAGCTCGTGCACTTTGAACCCATGCTGCCCTCAAATATTTACGTTTCCCCAAACCACTAGAAAGTGACAGCGAGGCGACGTAGAAATAGAGGTGACTTACAAAAGTAATTCACATTTTTAAGCTTAATTTCGACGACTATTTCAAAATGTCCAACAAACTTTTGGTAAAGAACGCGAAACAGGTGGTTTTAATTTGCAACAACGGTGAGAAGTTCCTGACGAAGGATGGGATGCAAAAGCTGTGTGTGATTGAGAACAGTAGTTTGATTATCGGGAGGTAAATTGAAAAATCATTAATGTCCGATAGGGCTGCAGTTTGCAACATTGTTTAATGTTCGGTAGTTTGGCTACTAGTTAATGTTTGTTACAATTAGGTTAGAACGAGTTGACAGCGGCTGTCAAACTTCGCAGAGTACGGATTGCCCTAACGTGCTCTGAAAGTTCTGTGAAAGCAAAACTTAATTTTGGCTAAACTAAACCAAATGTTATTCCACCGCAAACTATTGATTACAAGAGCTGTGTTTTTTTTTCGTCCAGCGACGGTCTAATAAAGAATATTGGACCAGCGAGCACCATTGATTTCCAATATGCAGGAGTCTCGTTTGATAAAGTAATCGATGCAACTGGCATGTGTCATTCCAGGCAAGTATCAGTGCAATACACCACCCTGGACAATATGGGGCGGTAGATCTAGGCGTGCACACAGGTGTAAACATGGTTTGTGCTATCTGGGATCCTTAACCCTAACCATAACCCTTTCCTAATCCTAAATTTAACCCGTACCATTTTAAATGTCAACTTCAATGGGGGGGTAGTGACGTCCCAAGGATCCCGGATAGCAAGGACCATGTAAACATGCAACCTTGGCCACGTTTATTTGCCGAACGTTGTCTAACGGTGCAGATAGAAATGCCATGAATAGGGCGGAAGTTATACCGTATTCTACATGTCAGCACAGGAGGTTGGTGGCACATTAATTGGGGAGAACAGGCTCGTGGTAATGGCTGGAGCGGAATCAGTGGAATGGTATCAAACACATGGTTTCCAGGTGTTAGATGCCATTCCATTTGCTCTGTTCTGGCCATTTATTATGAGCCGTTCTCACCTCAGCAGCCTCCTGTGTGTCAGAGAGCCATGTTTGGTCTACAAAGAATATTTGTATTTGACGGTTCCAAAACGTTAGGTCCTGCCGAATGCTCCCCTGTTCTATTAATACAAATATTTGAAACATAGATATAGTGTTCTAGCATGAAGAGAATGAGGTTTTACAGAAATACAGCTGTGCTCATTGATTATTGTGTTTCAGGATTGGTTGATGCACACACCCACCCCGTATGGGCTGGAGACAGGGTGCATGAATTTGCCATGAAGGTAAATATAACTTCCATGGGTACCATCCCCTCTCTGCCTCAACAGATTGTAATCTGACTCACCTTTTGGAGTAAAAGTAAAGGTTTGTAGGGCTTCGTTTACACAAGCAGCCCAATTCTGATATTTTTTCCACTAATTGGTCTTTTGACCAATCACATCAGATCGTTTCACACAAGCTATTTTTCAGAGCTGATCTGATTGATTGTTCAAAAGACCAATTAGTGAAAAAATATCAGAATTGGGCTGCCTGTCAAAATGCAGCCTAGGTAATGCTGTGTGTGCCTACAGTTGGCCGGTGCCACCTACATGGATGTGCACCGTGCCGGAGGAGGGATCCACTTCACAGTGGAGCACACCCGGGCTGCTCTTGCCTCCACCCTGCTGGCCTCTCTGACAGGCAGGCTGGGTCGGATGCAGCGGGCAGGCACCACCCTGGTGGAGTGTAAGAGTGGCTACGGCCTGGAGCTGCAGACAGAGCTGAAGATGCTGGAGGTCATCGAGACGGCCAGACGTACCCTGCCAATCAATATATCGTCTACCTACTGTGGAGCACACGCAGTCCCTAAGTACTGACCACACACACACTCTACACCATGCTGTTGAACACCCCCCCCATACTCCTGAACAGACACACCTCACATCCACCCCGTCATGACCACTGTGTTACATTCACCCGTACAGCTAACCCTACTGACTTTCATCCTCACTAGGTGTTATTAAATACCCACCCCTTCTGATTCTTTCCCAGGGGTAAGACTGTTGCCGAGGCGACAACAGACATCCTTCAGGTCCAGTTGCCACAGCTGCGTGAGCGTATGTCAGCTTGGGGCCCTGAGGGTGGACAACATAGATGTGTTCTGTGAGCAGGGTGTGTTTGACCTGGCCTCCACATGCTCCATCCTGCAGGCCGGCCTGGACATGGGCCTCAACATCAACTTCCACGGAGACGAGCTGCACCCCATGAACTCTGCACAGGTACGCATCATCAACCTGCGCCTCTCTACTGTCACTGTGGTAACAACAGCTGGTTTAGTACCAGTACGTATTATTTAAGTGTCTATGGTACTGTCCATCTCACTTAACCATTCCTGTATTGTGTGTGTGTTTTTCTCTGGTGGTGCTAGCTGGGGGCAGAGCTCGGTGCCTTGGCTATCAGTCACCTGGAGGAGGTGACAGATGAGGGCATCGCTGCCATGGCGACAGCTAAGACCGCTGCCGTCCTGCTCCCAACCACTGCCTACATCCTGCGGTTACCCCAGCCGCGGGCCCGAGACATGCTGGATGCTGGGGTCATTGTTGCCCTGGGCAGTGACTTCAACCCTAATGCCTACTGTTGCTCTATGGTGGGGGATTGGAGGTGGTAGGAGTAGGGAAGTTAGGGAGGAAAGATGGAGGGGGCTGTGGGGGTAAGGTCAATGAGTTAGTGGGAATAGAAGGCAAAAAGCCTCTGTAGCGATCCCTCTGTCATCATCTCTTGATCCCTGTCTGTCTATCCCAGCCGGTGGTGATGCACCTGGCGTGCGTCAACATGAGGATGTCCATGCCCGAGGCTCTGGCCGCCGCCACCATCAACGCAGCCTACGCCCTGGGACGCTCTCACACGCACGGCTCCCTGGAGGTCAACAAACACGCCGACCTGCTGGTCCTCAACGCACCACGGTAAAGTTGCTGTCAATAAATACTACTATATTCTAAGAGCTGGCTTCATTTAATGGTTAGACACCACAGTGTATGTTCCAGTTGACAGTTAACCTTTCAGCAGCTAGATTACTTATCTTGTAATTGTGGTGAGGACTGTGTATGGCATTGTCTAAAATGCAGTAGCTGTGTGAATGGAATCGATTGGGTTGTGTGAGTGAGACTGCCTAAGGTTGTGTTGATTGTGTGAGTGAGACTGCCTAAGGTTGTGTTGATTGTGTGAGTGTGGCTGACACTTTAGTGTAGATGTGTGTGTGGACTGACAGTGTTGTGTTGATGGTGTTGTCCGGCAGGTGGGAGCATCTCATCTACCAGTTAGGAGGACACCAGGAACTGATTCGCTACGTTGTCATCAGGGGCAACGTCGTCTATAACAACGACAAAACCATGGACTTCTAACTCCAAAATTGGGTTTGGATAACTGACGTTCTTCCCCCAGGCATAGTCACACACGGCCCTGTTGCCTCGTGGACAGGGCTGTGTGTGTCTATAAATGGACACAGCTCACAGTCAAGGATTTGTAAATGGACAGTTAATATTAACCTGATATTCTATGTCTTGGTCAGTGGGGTATGTGGTAACATTTGAGTATGTGCTTTAAACCATGTGGTAACATTTGAGTATGGGCTTTGAACCATTGTTTCTGCAATCTCCAAATGACTGTAGAGTTGGGTAGGGTTAATATCCAGGAAGTGTTGGTTAAAAAGAACGTGATTAAATGTTGTGCCTTTTTCTTACCATAAACAAAAGTCTCCATTCTTGCTCTGTCATCTATTTGCCCCAATTTAGGTTGGAGACCTTCTGACCCTTGGTTCCTCTCTTTCATGCTCTGTTAATCTTTCGCCCTTCAGCTCTACACCCCTCCCCTTGTCTCTCTCTGAGGTTGTAGGAGTTAGTAAAGCTAACACAGGCGAGGTGAGTGAATCATTAGTGAGGAAGCTCAGCCTGTAGTAACAGCTGTATGGTCTATCTGCCAGCTCAACTGATCAAGGATACAAGTAGTGTTGCAAAGGGACTGTGCTTGATCCAGTGTCTGAGGGTCAGAGAAAGCAGAGACTGCTTTTGTAACCTTTGTAGGTTTTGAGGACTGGGAATCATTGTAGTTTGTTTAACCATTGGGGTGGGGTAGACAAGGGAGACCGCCAAGTTGAACTCTTGTGCATTTTTTTGTTTACAGACATGTTTATGTCAAATATATGAAGATAGTGTGAAGGAATTGGTGGCTCAGTGGTAAGGATCTCACCCTCCAACCATAGGATCCTTGGTTCCAGCCCTGTGCGGCACTGGAGCATGGTTGTGTGAATGTGAGAGAGGTGTTGCCACTCAAAGATGGTTATGGAGAAAAATCTCCAGAAAAAAAGTGGACACTTAGTATTTAAATGGGGAGTAGCCTATAGTTAAAAACGAAGTATCCACTTTAAGGACATTTTCTCCATAACCACTGCTCTGAAGTTGCAGGGCACCCCAGGTTTTAACCACCCCTGCTTATTGCGCCACTGCCCTCCAACCATCTTTGTGTGGCAGCCACTCCCCTTGACTCACTGACTAGCAGAGTCCCAAGTAGGCAACCATGAGCCAGAGCAAGATCCTTACGCCTGAGCCACAGACTCCTTCACACTCCCCTCTGTATGTTTGACATGGAGAATTGTTGAAACGTACATAAAAGCACAAGAGAGGAGGTTTGAACCCATAACCTCTTGGTAGGAGGCAGGGATTGAAGTACTGAGCCACTGACTGCTTCACATTTCTCCCTCTTCTCTTTGTGTAAGGGATAATCAATAAGAGGCTATGCGTTCTATGGAAAATAATGAACGACGTGGAAGGTGTGTTCCACGAGGCGCTAGCGGAGTGGAACTGACCTTCCACGGAGTTGCATTATTTTCCAGAGAATGCATAGAGCCCCGAGTTGATTATCCCTTTTATACCATGGCTATAATTTAATCGCTAGAAATGTGTTCAACAGCCATGGAAGTAGCTAGCAAGTTTTGTAGTTAGCGACAGTAGTTGCCTTGGTAACCAAACAAACATATTTGCTGGTTTAGCTAACCAAACCATCAGTCCTAGCTTGCTATTATGAAAATCGAATTCAACAATGGCAATAATGTTTTCAATTTTCCCTTTTCCCCCCTCTTTTTCTCAAACATAGAACGCGTGTGTATATTTATAGCCATTGAACTCTACCATGCAAATATACCGTGTGTTATAAGGAAATAATGCACGCTCTACAATGCTTTTCAAGCCAATCAGAAATGAGTATTCAACAATGCCATGGTATAAATCTTTGATATTGAGTTGCAGATCTTGACTCTGAAGTGTAAGAGTTAAGGTTTGAACTCACAACTGCAGTGGTGCAAGATGGGGATTTAACCCCTGAGCCTCCTTCACACTTTTCTTTGTATGTTTGACATTAAGAGTTGCAGAAATCCACACAAGTGTAAGAGTTGAGGTTTAAACCTGCAAACTCAAGGTGTTGAGACAGGGGTTCTAACGATTGAGCCACAACCTCCTGCACATTCTCTCGAACATACAACCTCAATCATGAGGCAATATTCTGCAGAATGAGGTGGCATTGGCATGTTTCTCCTGGGGCTCACCGAAAAAATGAAGATGATGCTTTAGTAAACAGAATTGGAATTTGAACTGAAGGAAAAAAACAGCCAGCAATTTGACAGAATAAGCTTAACTTTTATTGAACACATCTCAGTAACACTGGTTTTACAAGAATAAATCCATATATATATATAACTTTAGTCCGTATAAGGATTTCTAAGGCATGGAATCGAACCTCTTGTTCCCTTTACTCTTTTGTGATCAAGCCATTCTATTCTGGATGACCGAGGGGTGTCCCTACTCCCACACAATCCAACCCCCCTTCCTCACCCACCCTTAGTCCCCCCATAACTGAACTAGGGCCGGGATTCAATCCGACTGCGGGTTGTCGACAACACAGCTTTTAAAGGGTATTTCCGATTGCACTATATGCTGCATTTGGGTGGTTCCACAAAATGATAACATTTTGGGTAGTGTAAATTGGTCAAAACAAACAATTAATTTCACATAAGCGGTGTCACATTAAGCGGTTAAATAAAAAAATATACAATAATAAGTGCCAATAGTGTCTTTAAAGTGACAGGGTTGACCGTAACAGGGTTGAGGTTTTCATCTTAAATCAGCCATAAATCCCCTTGTGACGGGGAATGGACGCTTGTTGTGTGCCACAGGGAGGGGCAAATGAATGCAAGCTTGAATCCCAGCCAAGAACACTGATTAATGATAATAAAGATGATGATTAAAAAACAATATTGCCTTTGTGCACAAAATGATACAAGGGTGTGTAAATATAAACACTAAATAAAAAGCTTTATGGCATGCGTGTGTACCTGGTGTCTTTTTAGAGTATAATTTTGTATAAAATTAATAGGTCTCAAACCCTGTGTGTGTTCTAAGCTTCATACTTCTTCCCGGATCGGTGGATCTGCTGGTACAAAGTCATGGAGAAGGCCATACCCAGGAGCTGCAGACAGAAAGTCACATCAGTCACACTGCAACAACATCATTACATATACATCTGTATGTACACACACCCCTTACCTGTATGACCAGAACACACATGGCGATGGTTCCCAGCAGGTGTTTATTGTCATCCAGCCACTCCTCCACCTTCTCATAGCAACCCTGACAAGAGAGAAACATACAATCTTGAGAGGTGAAAAAATACACTCCTAGGGAGAGATCAGACACACATTTTTAAACAAACACAAACTGACCTGTGTCCAGAACTGGTTGGTGGCATTGCGCCCACAGTCCTGGTAGATATCCTGGCAGCATCGGTCAGGAACCACCTTCTCCTGCAGGGCAGTGTGCCAGTCTATGTACCCATTCACCCCACAACAATGCCACTGACAGGGAGAAAGAGGAGACAGGGTTATATATTGCACCTCTCCCTTGATGGAATGCTATGTTATTAGTGTGGGGTTGTATGGTAGCTCATTAGTAGTTAGGTACCATACCTCTGTCTGTATGGTGTTCCAGGCGTTGCGGAGGCCAGCGTTGTTGTCGGTGCTGTACAGAGCAAGTCCCTCTTTCAGGTCCTGTCTGGCGTTCTCACTCACCTGCACACACAGTGGATCATGAGAAATGTAGGCAGAGGCACACAGAGCACTATGGGAACAAGAACCATAGGAGGAAGGATAAACAGGGTTTGAATTGATGGGTGGCTTCTAGGGAAGTCTTACCTTGTCTGTGTATACGAAGAACAGGATGAGAAGGATCAGCTCCGCCAACAGAATAACCAACAACGTGATGAAAAACTACAGGGAACAATTGAGAGAGGCAGGTGAGGTTGCCAATGTGGCAAGCAATGTAGTGTGGTGCATCATGAGTAGTGTAGTTCACTCACACTCAGCAACAGACACTTGTTCTCCTTGATGGCACCCAGGCAACCCAGGAAGCCTGTAACCATGATGACAGCACCCAGGGTGTTGATGAGGTTGGCGGCAGAGATGGAGGGGAAGGATGGTGATAGGGTGGCAAAGCTGCCCTGAGACACAGACAACCACACCCCCACACCCAACAAACCACAGCCCCCCAACTGAAAGAGGCAGAATAAAATAGAAATGTTTGTCATTACTCTTATCATTATTATACCGTTAGTATAGTATGATTTAATAATAAAATAGAACGCAGAATCAGAAGATCCATTTGTTTGAAAATGATTATGTCTATAGTGAGTTTGTTCACCCACCCAGAAGAGCAGGTTGAAGAGAAACAGCATGTATTTGACACAGCAGAGGCAGCCGCGAGCCATGGTGAAGCTGTGACGATCTGCAAATAAAAGGGCAGTGTTTATATATGTTAAACTGTAGAAACCTCAAACAACCACAAGAGGGCAAAGTAATTTCTTCACAAGTTTTGTGAAGAACTTGCACGTTTCTGCCTTGCAAATTATCAGCAATCGACTACAATTCAAATGTGACTGAAAATCTTGATTACTTCAAACACTGCTCTAACTTGTTTCCTTTTAGGAGTAACAACGTAGTGTATTTCCACAGGTACTAGTAAATAGTAATACTGCACTCACCTCACTTGCGAAACACAGTTGTAATTCCTCAAGAAACCACCAGTGCAGCGTTAGCAAAGTAAACAAATCTAAACTCGCAGGTATAGAAGGGTTGGTTGTTTAACAACAAAACCAACGCTTGCACAACTGTAGGGCAAAACACACGGGGTTGGCTTTAAAATGTTGACAAAATGTCAACTGTATTTCGTCTTCAGTGTTTATTTAAAACATAAATACATGTACACAATGAGCACTTGTTGTCGCTCAAAGACATCGGTAAAGTTGTTGGTTAGCTTGCGAATTTGGGCCATATTATCATTGACATCAAATCAGTCAAAACAAGACATGGTATCAAGAACAAAATTAAAACTAGCCACTTACGATTCCCCACATGGCACTTGTCATTCTTGCTAGCAATCTGGCCATCCAGAATCACAACAACACACTGACTTCTGCCCCCCATAGAAGCGTGCACATTGTTAGCTAACCCATCTATTAAACTTCATGTTTTTTAGCTCATCCCTGTAAAAAAAAAAACATGGTTGATCTCTTGAGGGATTACAACAGAGTAGGGCCTACATTTTCCCAGGTGAGTGTACAATTGACACAAAGATTATGAGCTCCTATCCATTTGTTTGACATTTACTTGTGAAAATATACTCCGCTGTAATTCCTCAACGGAACCACAAGAGGACAGCGTTTGCACAATGATATAAAAGTGTTTGGGAATGTCGTATATACGAGCACAAAGCCAAAACCTCCAGATAGCCCTGGAGAAATAACAGAGAATGCATTTGAAAAACGAAAGAACATAATGAACAATTTTTTTAATTCAGTCACTTATTTCCTGGGAAAGTGTTGCCCTCTTGTGGTTGTGTTGAGGCATGACAATTGATACTATTTGAACAGGTAAACTGCTCTCATAATTCAGAATGATTGAATGTAATTTCTCTCTCTCGGAATAATTTTACCACTTAGATAAGGAATTAGATGGTGCCGTCGAGCCTTCAGCGGAGGGACCTGTAAAACAAAGTACACACACAACTCTTTCATGTAGGCCTACTGTTGTTCTATGTAGTTATATTATTATTATTAGTAGTAGTAGTAGTAGTTCTGTTCTTCTGGAAATTCTTTACCGAGCCAATAACAATATGGTGGGCTCTGAGACACACACACACACGCACATAGAGAGAGAGAAATCTACCATCACTTTTAGGCCAAAAACAGAATAATAAATCACAGATTGCACCCCCCCTTAATCTTTTTTTCTACATCGCCACCACAGGAAGTGACAATTGGTGAGGAACGAGAAAGAAGCATTGTGTTATGTTAGTGTATGATTCTGGTAGTGTTATGATGTAAATTCTGTTCAAAGAAAATGCAATTGTTTAGCAGCCAGGTCCAATGGTTTTGGCCACACTTCTGATTTAATTCGTTGACGTTGTTAACAGATAACTTTGGTCGTGCGTAAATCTAACATAATTTACAAGCATATATTCTCAGAAAAGTTTCAGAAAAGTACGCAGACTAGATTGATGCACAGACTGCTGGGATGATTTTAGATTTATCCTAAACAGCATGGCCGAAGTATCCATACCAACGAGATGATTCCGTACCGTAACTGTACCAGCTCGAGTTCAGCTCATCCTCATTTCAGCCATCTCCTGACTACTGCGACCGACCTCTATCCGGGTTTCCAGCGTAGAATCAGCGATAACGCAAAAGTGAACAAATCCGTTTGTATTCTTTTTGTAGGCTATATTTAAACTTTCCTGCGGTCGTCGATGACTCGCAGGCGGAGTGTTTTCTCTCAGGAGAGCGGAAACTGGCCTGGAGGCGTGACAGATGCGGGGGGAGGACTTACCTTAACCAATTGAACTGCAACGAGAGTATGGGACTTCCTGTGAAATAATTATTTTATTTGTGTGTGTTTGTTGTCTTTTTTCTTTCATGGTACATTTGAGATGTGAGCAAACTGCTCTAAATCTGCAAGACAGGGTATTCTCAGGAGTATTCCAGGCCCCATTAACTACTGTTGTATAAAAAATAATAATAATAATAATAATAATGTGTAGCCTAGCATAACAGAACTGCACACAAATACAAACACGGCCCCAAAGCCAAGTGAGAATTTAATAAAGATAAATCATAACAACATTAATCATTATAAATACTTTGGACATGACTGTACAGATAAACTCCAAATGACAATACAAAATATACAAAAACAGTGACTGTTTCTTAAATTTGCAGCCCTTCAATATCCATGGCAATAAGCAGGGTTGTGTGTGTGGTAGGGTCTAGGTTGGGAGCCAAACCACTTTCCAGTTTCAGTCAGAATCATGGGAACAGGTGCCTTTACAGAGGATACTGGAGCGGCTGGAGCCACGATGGAGTCCTCAGGAATAAGCAGAGCCCAGGAGACATGAAGAGGAGTGGAACTCAGTGCCAACCCTACCAACTCTCTCTTCTTCTTTCTTTCTCTCTCTCTCTTCTTTCTTTCCCTTTCTCTCTCTTCTTTCTTGTCGTTACCCCCAGACCCATCTCTCAGACTGGGATGACTTCAGCTGTACCGACTCACTGCTGTCTTCCGCCCTCTGCTGAAGGATAGAGATACACACAGGGTTAATACACACACACACACACACACACACACACACACACACACACACACACAGGTACCTTGTTGGCGATGGCCCTGAGCTTGCCGAGCAGGGAGGGTTTGTGGGAGTAGACCACGTCATCCTCAGGCTCTTCCCCCTCGGCCAGGGCACAGCTATCTGCCGCCGGCAGCTCACACTCCTTATTGGCTGACATCACCAGCCGAGAGTACTTATACTCCAGCCTGACAGGGGGCGCCATAGCGACACAGAAACACACAGGACACAGAGATGCAGGAGTCAGGAGCGTTGTACTACATCCTATGGCTAGGATGGTTATTTGATTAACAGGTGTCAGTCAATCACCTCTTGTTCTTCTTCCAGAAATAGCAGGTGAGAGAGATGAGCAGCACAGCTAAGAAGGCCCCGCCCCCTACCCCCACCTTTAGCCATAGGGCGATGGCCTCGCAGGGGGCGGAGCTCTTAGCTGGCAGGGACATGCCTTTGGTGCACAGCTTTGGCTCATTCCACACAGACAGAGTCTCCTACAGAGAGAAAGAGAGAAAGAAGGTGAGAGGGAAGGAGGGAGGAAGTGATGGGAGAGAGAGTAGAGAAGAAGAGAAAGTAGGTTCAATTGAAATGCCAAGAGGTGAAAGTAAGAGTAGCATGAGTGTGTTAAAGGAGAGGAAGAGAGAGGGAACAGAGGGTGTGTAGGTTACCTGGACCCCTCCCTTACAGGCTCCCTCTATCTGGTGATAGTCGTCCTGGGTGCAACGGGGACAGGCGCTCCCACTCTCCCACAGGAAGTGAAACGTACAGCCGTCACACGTACCTGCAGGGCATGCACTGCAAGCACACACACACACACACAACACACACACAAACACACAAACACACGCACACACAAACATACACAGGAGAAATGTAGAAGGAGCTAATGAAAATTCACACACAAATAATACAGAAATGTTTTCAGCTCAAATGTTGAGCAGACAGTCAGACAGGTGATGTTGAGCAGACAGTCAGACAGGTGATGTTGAGCAGACAGTCAGACAGGTGATGTTGAGCAGACAGTCAGACAGGTGATGTTGAGCAGACAGTCAGACAGGTGATGTTGAGCAGACAGTCAGACAGGTGATGTTGAGCAGACAGTCAGACAGGTGATGTTGAGCAGATAGGTGATGTTGAGCAGACAGTCAGACAGGTGATGTTGAGCAGACAGTCAGACAGGTGATGTTGAGCAGACAGTCAGACAGGTGATGTTGAGCAGACAGTCAGACAGGTGATGTTGAGCAGACAGTCAGACAGGTGATGTTGAGCAGACAGTCAGACAGGTGATGTTGAGCAGACAGTCAGACAGGTGTGTGTACCTGGGGACTGTGAGTTGCCCGCGGTCGGTCTTCTCTGGGTTGCAGCGTATCGTCATGACCGCACTCCGACCACGCTCACAGGATCCAGTCGCCTGAGTAGACCTGAGAAAGCGAGAGCATGGTCGAACACACACACACACACTTTCAACCACACTGACTGGTCTTCACTGGAACCATTAAACTATGAATACTGTTCAATGGCATTTAGCTCTACACTGGCCTACCTGTAGAAGAAGTTGATGTCTGGAATGCCTTTTGAGTTGTCAGAGAAGAGTTCTGGTCTGGTGTTTATTCCGTCTAAAACACTGTCCATTGTCGCTCCTGAGAGAGACAGATGCAAAGAGAAAGAGAAAACAACTTTCAAATGAAATAGTTGAAAATAAATCTGTTTTTGTATCAAGAGTATACTTTGTGCTTTGCCTATATAACTACTTGTGGTTGTGGCACTGTCCAATAATCATTATTACAGTAGTTAAGGCACTATTCTATTGCCATCTCACCGAGGAAGGTATCAGCCAGACTGATAGACTGGGATGCCAGAGCTGTCCTGAAGCCCCGCCCATCCGCAGGAATGATGGTTGATTGACAGATGAAGCTGTCCACAGAGTTGACGAACTGGGTGGAATCACTCCCCATGTCCTTACTGGCGAGATCGGTGACATTATCTGTGCAGACAGCTGCCATCTTCCCCTGAAACAGAACACACACCGACGACCCTGAGGTATGTGTGTGTTATCTCGTGTCCACACAAGCTGATGTGTGTGTGTGTGTGAGTTACCTGGTGTCCACACAGGCTGACGTTGAAGATGTGGAGATACTTGGTGCCTTTAGAGGTGAAGCTGGGGCCGTTGGTGAGCGAGGCCACGGTGCTCAGAGAGCTCAGGTCAAAGGTCAGGGTGCGGTTGTTCTCCGTGTGACTGAAGGAGCAGTCGCTATAGCAACGAGAGTGCTCCTAGGAGGGGGCACAATAGCATCAAGTCAACACACATCGCACAAATAGTGGCTCACATTATACACACATGATAGTACCATGCTAAAAAAGACATTCTTATCCAGAGCAGAGACTGTTAACTGTTGATCTGGATGAGAGTAAAAATCATATAAGTATGGCCCTGAGATTTTAGATTAGGTTATGAGGATTTAATGTTATAAAGTGGTTCTAATGATTATAATGGTTACGTAAGGTTCGTTTGTAAGGTTGTAACCTATGGTTGTATGATTATATGAGTTGTGTGTTTGTGTTTGTAATATATGACCTTGTTGCTCTTACTCCCGGGGCCACAGGGCAGACACGCATCCTCGCCATATGTGTGGTGACCAGACAGGTATGTGTTGGGGGGGCACTCCTGGCACCGGTTGGTGTCTCTGTCAATGTAGAACCCAGCTGGGCATGGAATACACGACGACGACCCAGACCGCTGAGAACTCTGAGATAGGAGGGCGCAGGCCCGGCACGCAGATGCCACGCCATCCTGGACATTTGTCACGCTCACTGAGTAGAGTTTCACCACGTCGCTGATGTACCGACGCACCTAGATACACACACGTAAATATATTATATAGTGTGCAGTATGTGAGTGTGTGTGTGTAGCATGTGTGTATGCAGTGTCACTGTGTGTGTGTGTTGTGTGTGTGTGTGTACTCACGTCCTGAGCCTGGTTGGTCCTCTGGAAGGCCCAAGTGTATGATACGGATGCGTTCTTGGTCATGATGTGTGTGTAGGACTGTCTCTCCTTACTGCCCTCCCATGACTCCACCACCATAGTGCTCTTCCTGTTCACATCCTGCAGGGTGCGACACACACACAGGGTTTATATGGGAGCGGATCACACTAGTTTACAATTTACACAGTGACGGGTTTATCTGAAATCTCACTGCTTTACTGTGATTTAGTTGTGTATATTGTGTACTGTGATTGGCTGTGTTTGCTCAAATATACTTTGGTTTCATTTGGATACATGGGTTATTTTAACTGGGTCTACTGCAGGGATTATCAACTAGATTCAGCCGCGGGCCGATGTTCTCTTGAGCGGATGGTCAGAGGGCCGGAACATAATTACACACATTTACATAATGCAAATTGACTGCAAGAAGCCCAAGCATAATGTTTGACTAAAACATATTCATTTCAAACTTGCATACATTTGTATACGATCACATATATCTCTCTATTATACGTCGGAATACTTGGGAACAGATTTCCAAAATTAAAATCACTTGTAGCTGATTTGCTGATGTTTTTACAGTGTTTTACGTCCAACAACTATATTTTGTATTATTTATTTGGGCTCAGAAAACTTGGGGTGCCGCGGGCCGCCAGTTGGGGAAACCTGTTCTGCTGTATATGGCTTTACTAACAAACATAGATATTGATATGTATTTATCCAATAGCAGTATGGAAGTAGGTCACTCATGTATTGGCTATGTCATACTGGCTATGTTGGGTTGGGTAATATTGATTTACTGGCTAATACACTGTTGATATTGGCAGCAACATTTCCCTGAGATCCTAGACACACACTCGTGCAGATGCGAATAGTCCGACACACACGCACACACCATCATGAAGTAGAGCTCACAGTCGGCAGAGCAGATTGTCTCGAAGACGAAGATGATCCGGCCAAACTCAGTCCCGGTCATCCCAGCAAGTGATGTTGGTAACCTGACAGAACACACACACACAATTAACACACACACACACACACCCAAACAGGGCCAATAAAAAATTATATATGCAATGCTTCACAATAATCATAGCCATGTGTTCATTCTGACCACATGACCTGACCAGGAAAACCTGTGAGCCCTAACAATAATATACAGTCAAGCCAAGACTAACTTGAAGCCAGGAACATGCAGGTTCAGGATGAGGTAATCGTTATCCGAGCCTCCAGCACCACTGCGGATGTGATCCCCTGCCACCTCCCAGCCTGAACAACAACATATTATTGTGATTGTACATTATATTAAACACACATCTACAGTTGAAGTCAGAAGTTCACACACACCTTAGCCAAATACATTTAGACTCAGTTTTTCACAATTCCTGACATTTAATCCTAGTAAAAATTCCCTGTCTTAGGTCAGTTAGGATCACCACTTTATTTTAAGAATGTGAATTGTCAGAATAATAGTAGAGAGAATGATTTATTTCAGATTTTATTTATTTCATCACATTCCCAGTGGGTCAGACGTTTACATACACTCAATTAGTATTTGGTAGCATTGCCTTTAAATTGTTTAACTTGGGTCAAACGTTTCGGGTAGCCTTCCACAAGCTTCCCACAATAAGTTGGGTGAATTTTGGCCCATTCCTCCTGACAGAGCTGGTGTAACTGAGTAAGGTTTGTAGGCCTCCTTGCTCGCACACGCTTTTTCAGTTCTGCCCACAAATGTTCTATAGGATTGAGGTCAGGGCTTTGTGATGGCCACTCCAATACCTTGACTTTGTTGTCCTTCAGCCATTTTGCCACAACTTTGGGAGTATGCTTGGGGTCATTGTCCATTTGGAAGACCCATTTGCGACCAAGCTTTAACTTCCTGACTGATGTCTTGAGATGTTGCTTCAATATATCCACATAATTTCCCTTCCTCATGATGCCATCTATTTTGTGAAGTGCACCAGTCCCTCCTGCAGCAAAGCACCCCCACAGCATGATGCTGGCACCCCCGTGCTTCTCGTTGGGATGGTGTTCTTCAGCTTGCAAGCAGCACCATTTTTCCTCCAAACATAACTATGGTCATTATGGCCAAACAGTTCTATTTTTGTTTCGTCAGACCAGAGGACATTACTCCAAAAAGTATGATCTTTGTCCCCATGTGCAGTTGCAAACCGTAGTCTGGCTTTTTTATGGCGGTTTTGGAGCAGTGGCTTCTTCCTTGCTGAGCGGCCATTCAGGTTATGTCGATATAGGACTCGTTTTACTGTGAATATAGATACTTTTGTACCTGTTTCCTCCAGCATCTTCACAGGGTCCTTTGCTGTTGTTCTGGGATTGATTTGCACTTTTCGCACCAAAGTACGTTCATCTCTAGGAGACAGAACGCGTCTCCTTCCTGAGCGGTATGACGGCTGCGTGGTCCCATGGTCTTTATACTTGCGTACTAATGTTTGTATAGATTAACGTGGTACCTTCAGGCGTTTGGAAATTGCTCCCAAGGATGAACCAGACTTGTGGAGGTCTACCATTTTTTTTCTGAGGTCTTGGCTGATTTCTTTTGATTTTCCCATGATGTCAAGCAAAGAGGCACTGAGTTTGAAGGTAGGCCTTGAAATACATCCACAGGTACACCTCCAATTGACTAAAATGATGTCAATTAGCCTATCAGAAGCTTCTAAAGCCATGACATATTTTCCTGGAATTTTCCAAGCTGTTTAAAGGCACAGTCAAGTTAGTGTATGTAAACTTCTGACCCACTGGAATTGTGATACAGTGAATTATAAGTGAAATTATAATTCACGTTGTCTGTAAACAATTGTTGGAAAAATTACTTGTGTCACGCACAAAGTAGATGTCCTAACTGACTTGCCAAAACTATAGTTTGTTAACAAGAAATTTGTGGAGTGGTTGAAAAAAGAGTTTTAATGACTCCAACCTAAGTGTATGTAAACTTCCGACTTACTCCCTACAAACTGAGGGACACCACATATCTATTACACAGACATCTACGCTCCCATTGGTCAGAGAGACACAGAGTTATTACATATCTAGCAGGATGTCTGTATTAGACATATTTACTATTCACCCATGGACATGTGTATTACAACATATATTACACATCTCTTGACCCTAATCACCCCAGCCATGTTTCTGTCTCACCGTTCATGTCGTCACATTTGGAGTTGCCCACGTTGAAGCAGGAAGTCTTCATGTTGGAAGGGAGGACGTTCCACCATTTATACTCATACCCTAGTACTGGCTCTGTCCCCGCAGGACACTCCTCACACACTGGGACAGATACACACAACCGTCAACAACACATTTCATTTCAATATACAGCAATACACACGTGAGTGCTGTTTATGTATATACACATGTGAATATATATATAGTGTGTGTGTGTGTGTGTGTACCTGAGGTGCCGTCAGAGTGTGTTCCAGGAGGGCAGGGGAAGCAGGTGGAGTCGTTGGTGTTGTAGAAGCCAGGGTTACAGGGCGGGCAGGCCTCTCTCTCCCCTGTAGGGGGCAGTGCCACAGCGCCCGTCACATTCTCCTCACAGATTCTCGGCTCCACCCACCGGTACATCACCTGCGTCTGTCACCACGGCAACCACAGCAGTTACATGACAACCATAGAGATACTACACACAGAATATGTATTATAATCTAATGTATATGACCACAGCATTCTCTCTCTAAATGTACAGTATATATGTGTCTGACTTACCTTTCCCTCGCTGTCGCAGGCTGTGTGGATCTGAAAGTAATCCTTCTCTGAACATGGAGGCCTCTCCTTACACTGCGACCATCCCTCATCTGAAGGAAAGAGAGAAAGAGAGAGAGAGAGTGGATATTTTACCTGGCCTCTACTGATACATTTCAATGTGTCTGTGTCTAGTACATACGTGAGTACTGTGTGTCGGGGCAGGGCGTACAGGAGGTGGCTCCCTTGTTAGACGATGTGTTTCTGGGGCAGGGCTGGCAGGAGGAGGAGCCAGGGGCGGAGCTAAACCAGCCTGGTCGGCATGGGAAACACTCAGAGGTGTAGGCAACACCTAGACACATGAATTCATGAGGATGTCGTTTCGCCTGTCGTCTCACACTGTGGTCTCATTTGAGCTTCCTAGAGCTAAGAACGGTGAGTTCTGGAGTGGGTAAGAAACTGCGATATTACACTGCCTTGACCAACCACATTACAGATGCATGCAGAATGTGAGCGAGAATATAGGTGAGTGTGAAGGTAGGGAGTAGCAGTACGGGTGGTCTTTACCCTCAATGTGGACGTTCCTGAGCAGCACTGGTTTAACCATCTTCCCTCCGACCAGGATCCCTGTCGTTCTCCAGTACAGTATGTTAGTGCCAGACTTCAGATTCACCTGAGTCACATGTCACACAATATGTTCCACACAGATTATGTTACACACATCACACACACCAATCATATAACACACACGTATCACACACACTGCCTTCCTACTCACCGTGTGTGTGTCCCACTCTCCGTTGGTGGTGAGTTTGATCCACTTCTGATCGTCTGTCTGGGCCATCTCCTGACACTGCTCATTCTGGACCTGAACATGTCACCATGGTAACCACTCAGAATATTGCATCACATGATTATCTCGCTTCCAATCAGCAGCTGATTCTCTTCACCACAGAAAAGCCCTCACTTGCCCACATCTATTAACGTAAAACCCATTGATGTACAAATAAAACCCATTGATGTACCCATTGATGTACTAAAATATATTAATGTACAATTAAAGTCTTCCCTGCTACGGCAAAACAGCCCACTTTTCATCTCTACGTCAACCAGCTAAAAAAATGGGTAATAAATGAACTGATATAAACTTCAGCAAGGAGGAGAAAGTCAGACTCACGTAGAACTCAAAGAAGATATTGTTGTCAGGGTACTGGTAGCTGAAGGAGACGGAGCCCTGCTTCTCCAGATGCACAGCGTACACCAGAGACACTGTGCACTCATCACGACTAGACTCCAGATACACACCCTGCGGTGTCCACGATGAGCTACAGTACACAGAGAGAAAGAGAATACAGCACTATTGTGAGTTTGTGTGTGTGACTGTATGTGTAGGACAGGTGTGTGTAGTATATGTGTGTGTGTTTTGGGTTTTACTATCGTTGTGGGGACCAGAAACATTTTCACCACAGGGGAAAAAGGCTATTTTAGGCTTAGGGTTACAATTAGGGTTAGGGTTAGAATTAGGGTTATGGTTTAGGTTAAGGTTTAGGAGTTAGGGTTAGGGTTAGAGGTTAAGGTTAGGGTTATGGAAAATAGGGTTTTGAATGGGAATAAACGGTTTGGTCCCCAAAAGGATAGTAAAACAGATGTGTGTTTTACCTATTACAGGCCTGACTCTCCTCTCCACTGGGTCCTGGGTCCATGTAGGTGGCCAGGCTGGTGAAGCCGGCAGGGATAGTGTCCCATTGGTCGAAACGCACCCCACTGCCCAGCGAATAGGAGCCGGCCGCACACGGCGTACATTGCTGAGCGGACATCTCTAGGAACTCTCCCGCTGCGCACGAGAACACTGACAGACAGGGAGAGAGGGAGAGAGGAGGGTCACACATACACGTCACAGACATATTCACACCTAGACAGTATACATACTCTCTCTGTCTCATGTACGTATGCTGCTATCTTGAACAGGTCTCTAGAAAAATGGATTTTTATCTAAATGAGGCAAACCTGAATAAATAAAGGTGAAATAAAATGTGAATTAAAGCGCGCACACACACACTACTCACAGCAGTCTGTTCCTCTGGTGGGAGTAGGCAGGCCTGAGCAGGTGCCCAGATTGTGGGGGATGGCCACCCTCCATCGAGACCCTGTACTGTCACACTCTGTATACTCATAGTAGTAGTCTGTCTGGAACATACACAAACATCCAGTAGTCATATTAGAGCATGATACACACATTCACTTAGATACACATTCACAGTCACACACACATGTCCCACTTGATAAAACATAATCTAAGACACTCCTAAATCTGCAGTGACAGAACAGGTTGCAAGGATATCATTTTTAGTGACATCTCCTTGTCACTTCTTTGTCAATGTACCAGAACACCAATTCACTCATCATATGCAGTTGTTTTTCAAGACAGAATGCACCAAATTAATCTAACAAGATGCATAGGTGTACTAAACAGCCAACATCAAGTATTATGGAAAGCCAGTGGTAGCGCAGGTTGTCATCAGTGAGGCTTGGCAGATAAGCAAAACAAATTAGACGGAAAGAAAAGAAAGCAGAACTGACAGAAAGACAAGGTTGAGCAGCTCTGATGAAGAAAGGCACCATCATGGTTGAGCAGCTCTGATGACAGAGGACATATGGTCTCTGAGCAGCTCTGATGACAGAGGCACCATCATGGTCTCTGAGAGCTCTGATGCAGAGTCACCATCATGGTCTCTGAGCAGCTCTGATGACAGAGTCACCATCATGGTCTCTGAGCAGCTCTGATGACAGAGTCACCGTCATGGTCTCTGAGCAGCTCTGATGACAGAGTCACCATCATGGTCTCTGAGCAGCTCTGATGACAGAGGCACCATCATGGTCTCTGAGCAGCTCTGATGACAGAGTCACCATCATGGTCTCTGAGCAGCTCTGATGACAGAGTCACCGTCATGGTCTCTGAGCAGCTCTGATGACAGAGTCAGAGACTGGTGTCTGCTCTGCTGTATGTTAAGTTAATACTCTGTGTTATTACCGCTAATCTTTTGTCTCAGCCATGTGCGTTTGTTCTTCTGTTTGTTTACTACTAAGTAGTAAGCCAGTTGTGAACAGGTCACGTCAGGTCAATGACATTACAACTTCTACCTGAAAAACCAGTTCTTCCACACAACCAAACGTGTGTGTGTGAGAGAGAGAGAGAACGTGAGAGAAAGGGAGAGAGAGCAAGAGAGAGAAAGGGAGAGAGGGAGGATCCCCACAGAGAAAAGGCATAAGGAGACTGGATGGTCATCTTGTTTTGGAGGCCATGTTGGTTTGTCTCTAAGCAATCTATATGCAGCCAGTCATGCAACACTTCACTTCCACCACCATGTTGCTCTCCATCCCCATCCTCCCAAACCTACTGTTCACCCAGCATTGCCATGGCAATCAATCAGGACCACCGACAAACAGCTCACTGCCACCCAAATAATTATTGCAGCCAAAGTGGGTGAGTGTGTGTGTGTGTTTGTATATACTGACTGTATGTGGTTCTGTTAATGCCAAATGTGTGTGTGTTTGAGAGAAAGAGACAGCAAGAAAGCGAGAGAACGAGAGAGAGAGAGAGAGAGAGTTTAAGGCTGTGTGTGGAGTATAGATAAGCCTGAGCTCTTTTGTACAGATCATTATCGCTCTCAAGCTCTAACAAGTATTGTTCCTGCCATTTCCACACAAATATTGGGGACATGGGCACACACATGCACGCAAACACATGCATAACAAACTCTCAAGAGGTGAGGCCATATATCAGCTAGATGAAAGTTAGCTATAGAAACCCCTTAGTTCCCATGCACCATGGCAACCCCTTTCAAGTGGAGTGCACCTGCACCTGCTTTCCCCTGAGGCAACTGGAGTCTGGGGAGGGGCTGATGGGTAAATATTGGTACTGTGGTGAATATGGGGCTTGTGCAGTGGAATTGGAGGTATATAAAAGGGTGTTGAGGTTAATGTGCATCCTTTGTCTCCTGGTGACTCATCATGGTCACCATGGATACAGAGGAGACTATGTGCCACAAGAAGAGATATTTAGTGCCAGTGTGACACATCCATCATCCATGAATCCATCAGCGTGTGTAGATCTGGCAGTGTAAAGGGACACACTCTGGGACACAAATCTGACAGCACTCAATCATTTTCAGATCAAATAATATGGAGAAGGCTGGGATATGGAGGGCTTCCAGGCAGCTGTTTTCCTTAGAGAGCTGATATGATAGCCATAATAGATTAATGTAACCGGATAATGTAGTGCCAGGGCCCTTGCTGTTCAACTGTCAGTCCCTCCTCTGTTTTCCTCTTACTCAGCGGTAATATTACTCCCGCACATCGACGGGAGGCAGCATGGATGAGGATGGATGCCAAGTGATCCGCTCAGTGCGTCGTCATCATATTATGGAGCCTTATATTTTGTCAACATGCTTAGGACTTAAGCCGATAAGAATAATAGGCGACCAACACATTTTAAATCCCACCACTAACAAAGAAGGCCTCCATAACATTGTCTATCTCCACGCCATTCCACGCCAATTGGCATTTTATAACAATGATTGGCAGAAGGTTGTAGCCTATAATCCTCTGGTTAATGTTTATTCTTGACCCATATGATAACGTTCGTAACATAAACATGATTAATATGGTTGGGACATAGCCTAGTATAAGATGATTACACATAGTGCGTTCAGGGCACTTGGTGGCAATGTCATGGCTTGCTTATTTATTGTAATGAAATAACAGTGTTATAAATAACAGTGCGACAGCCACTGCCGCTTGTGTCGAGCTGCGCGCACTTACCTCATTGCACGAGCGCAGGTCACTGCTCGCCGACACCCATTGCCGAGCGGTGATGATGAATAAAAAACTATTAAGAAAACGGATCCCGCGCGACTGTCCCCTCATCCTCGCTTCGTTTTAAGACAGTCCGTTTAAGGCTTCGGATGAAGACCAAACGCAATGACTGTGCGTGATTTTGGTTATGGTGACTTGTCGTTATGCATGCGCGCGCTTCTCTCCACCCACTCCGTTACGCTGCGCTCAGACCATCAGCCTGTCACAGGCACGCGGCCGTCGTCACTCTGCTAACGCACGGGCTTTTCGTTAAGACAGATAATTGACAGAACTATGTGTTTTGTTATTAGGTCCACCATCTGTGTGTAGACCTATTACCAACAGTGGTCACTGTTAAAATATATTACCGTTTATTTCCATAAATGATTAGGCGAACGTTAAAAAATCTTACAGCAGCCCAATAACATGGAATGGGGTGAATGGCGGTCAAAATGGGGAGGCTAAATAGGCAGACAGATGGGTCACGCATTGGGTCAAGCAGCAGACCCTGGCACCACACACCACTCTAAATTAAGCACCAGGAAGTTACTGAGCTGCTAACTTGTCAGCTAACAACCACACTAAACCAGTTGTAGGCCTACCTTGATTCTCAAGAGGAGTTGTGCCACATGCAAGATGAGACATCAAAGAAGTAGAATACAAATGACTGGGGAAATACCAGGCATTATTTTTAATTAACTCTGCAACTCTTTCAACTATTGTCTTTTTTCACAACTGCAACCAGTTTGGCAGCAAAACATTAACAACACAGATATATTGATATAGTAAAATAAATGAAAGTGTGTAAAAAAATAAATAAAGGATATTTCGTGCTGAAACCCTTACATAAAGACCAATGGTATTGACTAAGTTTATGGTTAAAATCCTCTTATTTTATTATTTTATATGTGATAAGGCCACACAGAGGGCTAGATATAATTACAGACGCCTGTGATAATCTGAAGTACCGAAAAGGGCCACTGGTAAACTTCGAAAGTTACCAGTAATATACCCTCTCTTTGCAACCCTAACCAGGATACATTTAGGCAGTTTCGCCCTGGAGACATGTATGCCATAGAAATACAATTTCTATGATATGGTACATGGGAGGGAGGTGCCAGATGGGTGTCTGTAGAGGTGCAGCAAGTCACAGTTCCGGGGCAGTGTCTACAACGTATGGACACCTGACAGTCCAGCTCACAGGTCCAATATAGGGTAGACCCGTTGCAGGGGTGGAAATTCTGCTGTTAGTGCCAGTCTGAAGTAGTGGGCTCTGCTATAGTGTCATGTCATCACCCATCCCCCTCCTATCAACACATTGAAAAACACACACACACACACACACACACACCAGCTGCCTGCCCCTATACATGGCCATCCGCATTCTTGTAGAGCGCTATCAGACATTATCTAGACTTGTTCTCCCTCAATGAGTGTTTTTTCCATGGAGCAGAAGGGTGAAGAATGCAGAAAGACTCTCTGTTTTAACTCTCCCCAAAGCCTGCTGTTGCACTAACAGATGCCCCTGAGAAAGAGAAAATGAGAGCGGCAAAATAGTAAAGCCAAACAAAAGTATCAGATTCAGCTTCCTACTACTCTACTGTTAAATTGTGATTAAAACATCTATCATTGGTACTCCAAAAGGCCTACTCAGCGAAGTGCAAAACAGTTACATATTTCATCACTGGGTGGCAGTAATGCACCATGCTTGCCTGCAGTCCATATAGCCATTATGCTAACAGTAAAATACTGTATCATACATCATACCCCAATAAACATGTCCCTGTTGGGTAGGCTCAGGCTGAGCCCACCGTGTAGCTCAGTTGGTAGAGCATGGCGCTTGCAACGCCAGGGTTGTGGGTTCGTTTCCCACGGGGGGCCAGTATGAAATGTATGCACTCACTAACTGTAAGTCGCTCTGGATAAGAGCGTCTGCTAAATGACTAAAAATGTAAAAATGTAGATGAGCTGTGTGTCGGGTCCAACAGAGGCTATACACTACAATGTCTTACTTCATTGCAAGTGTATGTTGTTGATAGTTGGAAACTGTTGGTTTCAATTGTGGGTAATTATTATCTTATATTTTAGATGTGCTGTTAGCTTAATAAGAAAGCATTAATGATTAAACATAATAGGTTTGTGCTGTACTGATATAGACTGTTTAATATAACAAGCTGTGATTAATGTGGGGAACTGCTAGGGGGTAGGCTGAGATAAGACTTGTGATTCACACAGACACACACACTGCCTCTTTGTTAAACCGCTCAAGGACATGTGTTCTGCTACAAAGATGTCTGAGGTTACTGACTCGAAACAAGTTGTGGAGATAACAAGTAATGCCTGGCAACAGTGAAGCGCCAAGGGGCTGGGACCAGCCTGTGCGCCAACGATAGGCTGAGTAAGTCTAAACCACGCTCAGTCTCTACTCTGATAGGCCTGCTTGGAGCAGGAACTATCTCTGTCAGAGTATTTAAAGAAGAACTTATAACAATGGCTTAGTTCTCTGACTGCCCTGCGTGGTTTTTCAGTGGACCCGTATATACGAACATCATATTTACCATTGAAGTGTTTTGCATTAATTAAAATACTAGTCTATTTTAGAAGACGTGTATTGACCTCTTTTTGTTCCATTACCAGATTTGAATTGACGCAACTTAACACAATGTACCTGGTTCCCTGAATATTTGGTGAAGAAAAGTATGGGAACATGTTGTATTATGGGTGGCTAGTACCCGTCGAGTGCAAGTGCCAGCTGGTGGCAGCAATACATCTTGTACCAATCTGCATGGCATTGTCTTTACACGAAGAAGAAAACGGTGGTTTCCGGTTGAGCAAGGAAGTGACGCAACCCACAGGATCAAAACAGGAAAGATGCTGGCCAATTTCTCCTCAAAAACCAACTGCAGCTTTCTGCAGATTATCTCGACAATGCAAGGAAAGTGTGTTATCCAATATATACATCTTAAAAATGGCCACATGGTACAGCACAGCAAAACATCTTCTTTGGATCTATCCCGAGATAATACCAGCTGTTTTTGAAAGATAAAGGCTAACGTTAGCTAGATTCCAAGTCACTCTTAGCCTTTTGCTAACTATCTAGCACACTCATAACTGAGTTGAAATTAACCAGGCATCATCCAGACGTATGGGCTGAACATTACCATATATAGGCCTGGTTACTGCGGTGCGACTGGAGTTGCAGACCACCCCTGCGCCTGAGAAATGTTAACTGTGACAGGCCGTCATTAACAGATCGAGGCCGGAGGAGGACAGTCAACAAAACCGATCACTTGACAACACTAGCTAGCTAACCCAACCACTAAACATGTCATCTGAACAAATAATCGTAATTGTTATGGATGACAAAACGTACAACGTCAACAAAAGCAAGTTGATAGAAAAAAGCGACTACTTCCGTGCACTGTACAGCTCTGGGATGCGCGAGTCCAGAGAGGATTCAGTGCAACTGCAGGGGCTGAGTGTGCCAGGGCTCGAGCTGGTCCTGGAGTTTATCAACACCTCCAAAGTGAAAGTAGTCAACGAGACCCTGGAAGACCTGATTGAGACTGCTTCTTTTTTGCAAGTCACCTCTATCCTAAAACTCCTTTCGTCTGAAATTCGACAAGAGAATTGTGTGGAACTCTACAGCCTATCTGAGGTATATGGAACTCATGATCTACGCAACGCTTGTCTCAGATACATGAGCTGTCACTACCACCCGATGCTGCGGAGACCAGAGTTCAGCGACTTACCTGCTGCCCTGCGCAACCAGGTTAGAGAGATGCGTATGAAAGGCACGGCCACTCTGGTGGCTATTGGACTCTTCACCTGTCTGGCTCTGGACCTACCAGACCAGGACGAGCCCTGGTCCATGCTGAGGTATGGGGAAGTGGAGCAGCGCTGGAAGCCGCTCGCTAACAACCTGCCCTCTGACATGGTCAATGTGAGAGGCTACGGCTCAGCCGTGTTGGACAACTACCTGTTCATTGTCGGTGGGTACAGAATGACCAGCCAAGAGATCTCAGCTGCACACTGCTACAACCCCTGTAGGAATGAATGGAACCAGGTAGCCCCCCTGAACCAGAAGAGGTCAGTACAGGTCAGCTATATGAATAGACCTCTATGCAGTCTGTCCCTGTCTTGAGCTCCAATACTACTGCAATGTTGGAGCTAGGAACACAAGCATTTCACTACACCTGCAATAACATCTGCTAAATGTGTGTATGTGACCAATAAAATTTGATTTGATTTGAATATCCAGTCTGTTCCGATGTCTTGATCTTCAAACTGCTTTGATGCTGAGCCAGCAAACTACATAGACTACAGTATGTCTCCGTTCTGTAATGTTATTGTATATCCGTCTCTCCTCCGGTCAGGTCCAACTTCAAGCTGCTGGCGGTACGAGGGAAGCTGTATGCAGTGGGAGGCCAGTGTCAGGGCACTGTGGAGTGCTACAGCCCTGAGCAGGACTGGTGGACCTGTGTGTCGTCACTGCCTGACCCCCTGGCAGAGTTCTCTGCCTGCGAGTGCCAGGGCATGATCTACGTCATGGGAGGATACACTACCAGAGGTTCGTGGGGATGATTTTAATTCCCAGCAGAAGCGAGAATTTTTCTAAAATGTCCAATGTAGACAGACAGTAGACATAAAGAACTGTAGGCTACACAAATAGTGCTTGTCCATTTGACAAAATATCAACTGCTTTTAAAATGATTGTAACAAATGCTGTTATTGTTTCTCTCTGTATCTACTAGACAGGAATACCAACGTGTTCCGCTATTGCCCCTCCTCTGACAGTTGGACAGTGTTCCGCTCCTGCTCAGCCCACGTGCGTAAGCAGCAGATGCTCTCGGTGGAAGATACCATCTACCTGGTGGGGGGATACACCCACGAGCTGGAGCCAGGTCCTGGGCGGCGGGCCAGCCAGACGGAGGACATGCTGACGGTACAGTCTTACAACGTGACCACGGGGGAGTGGCTCCACCTGAAGGACAACACCTCCAAGTCGGGCCTGAACCTCACGTGCACGCTGCACAACGACGGCGTCTATATAATGTCGCGTGACGTCAGCCTGCCCACCAGCCTGGAGCACCGCGTCTTCCTCAAGTACAACATCTTCTCAGACGCCTGGGAGGCCTTCAGACGCTTCCCCGCGCTGGGCCAGAATATGCTACTCTGCTCCCTCTATCTGCCCAACGTTCTATGAACGTTGTGGATGGGATGTAGGATGTTTAGTTGATGCCAGTGTTAGTACAGTCCAGAGACTACGTCATATGCCACAAGGGGCTTGTTTGTGCGTGCAGGGCTACATAGTTCCCATGAAGAGAAGTGGTAACGGTAGAGCAGTAGATGGCTGTCATAGGATACAGTATGGCCAAATCTCTGTTGGTGGGGCAAAATATAGAAAGACACAGCTTGTTACATTATTTAAACCTTAAAGTAGCTACAAGCACAGGCAAAGCAACAGTCATGCATTGTGGGTCAATGTCTAAGTTAGCATAGCAGCATTGGCCTACTATCGAGATCCATTTTCGGATTCTTTGATTAGAAGTAGACTTGCAAATTAAAATGATAGATTTGCAAAAATCTTCATCTTAGTGTTCACTACAAACCTTAAACGCTAATGCAAATTAGTAATACATTTAATACATGTCATATTGGATATTGAAGAAAGTTTGTAGCCAAGACATGGCTTTGGTTTTACACTGCCGGTTTTGCAATGGGCGATTGAAGAACTTAAATATAATGCTAAGCTGATGCCGGACCACCATTAATAACTAAACAAATGTCTTAACTCTTGCGTGAGAAGAAAAATGGTAGAATCATGAATGGAAGGGGACTGATGAAGTGGAGTAATTCATTGACTGGATTTAACTTATGAACATTGTTTAGAAAACAAATGCTAAGCTCAGCAGCAGGACAGTTCAATGAAATGAATAAGGAACGTGCCTTCTCCCTCACCTGGGGGATTTTGTACAGATGAACAAGAGTTGAATTGTAAGTGACCAACCAAAACTGTTGTTTTTTCCTTTTTCACTGTTGAATTATCAGGAAAGGGCTTTCATTAGGGTACGTTAAGGAAAAATTGATGAAAGACGATGAGAAATTAGTTTCGGTTTAAAGGTAGACTCAGCGATATGACGTAGATGCAGAAAGTAAACAGCATAGTGGGTCAATTTTCACAACTAAGAGCGTTGAAGCGTGAGGCTCAAGTTCTCAGCTGTTTTGATGCCCTGGCTACCACGCTGTGAACAGTGAAGTGAACCCGTGCACATGCTCAGATACTGTGTGTGACTGTCTGAGAGCGAAGTGTTGCATCTCACTCATCTCAATATCTCCAGTGCTGCTTGTGGCAATGTAATTTTGCTGAGTCTACCTTTAATTAAAGGTGATTACAAACCTTTACTGTGGCGATAGCTTGTGTGAATGCAGTCTTTCTGCTGATAATACAACTATGTTGTTTTGCTTCTAAAGATGTGTTGGAGTTTGTTTAATGTACTGTATATTGTTTTGTCACCCCTGGTTATGTTCTGACAGATGCCTTGGACTTTGACTTAAAAATAATAAAGAAAATATTCAGGGAGTAGGTGTCGTTCTGTTTTATTGTAAAAACATTGAAACCATACATTCAGTGAATGTGCCTTTTTGAAAGTAGGATGCTATGCCTTTTCATCTCTGCAAGTGAAGCTACATACAGTTGAAGTCGGAAGTTTACATACACTTAGGTTGGAGTCATTAAAACTCGTTTTTCAACCACTCCACAAATTTCTTGTTAACAAACTATAGTTTTGGCAATTCGGTTAGGACATCTACTTTGTGCATGACACAAGTAATTTTTCCAACAATTGTTTACAGACAGATTATTTCACTTCTAATTCACTGTATCACAATTCCAGTGGGTCAGAAGTTTACATACACTAAATTGACTGTGCCTTTAAACAGCTTGGAAAATTCCAGAAAATTATGTCATGGCTTTATAAGCTTCTGATAGGAATATCCCCGAGCCAACTAGGTGAAAAACTGCCGATGGCCTTTGACACGAACTGGAGCTAAATGACTAAAATGTAAATGTAAGTTGACTGTGCCTTTAAACAGCTTGGAAAATTCATGGCTTTAGGAGCTTCTGATAGGCTAATTGACATCATTTGAGTCAATTGGAGGTGTACCTGTGGATGTATTTCAAGGCATACCTTCAAACTCAGTGCCTCTTTGCTTGACATCATGGGAAAATGAAAAGAAATCAGCCAAGACCTCAGAAAAAAAATGTTAGACCTCCAGAAGTCTGGTTCATCCTTGGGAGCAATTTCCAAATGCCTGAAGGTACCATGTTCATCTATACAAGTACGCAAGTATAAACACCATGGGATCACACAGCCATCATACCGCTCAGGAAGGAGACGCGTTCTGTCTCCTAGAGATGAATGTACTTTGGTGCGAAAAGTGCAAATCAATCCCAGAACAACAGCAAAGGACCTTGAAGATGCTGGAGGAAACAGGTACAAAAGTATCTATATCCACAGTAAAACGAGTCCTATATCGACATAACGTGAAAGGCCGCTCAGCAAGGAAGAAGCCACTGCTCCAAAACCACCATAAAAAAGCCAGACTACGGTTTGCAATTGCACATGGGGACAAAGATCATACTTTTTTGAGAAATATCCTCTGGTCTGATGAAACAAAAATAGAACTGTTTGGCCATAATGACCATCAATATGTTTGGAGGAAAAAGGGGGATGCTTGCAAGCCGAAAAACACCATCCCAACCATGAAGCACGGGGGTGGCAGCATCATGTTGTGGGGGTGCTTTGCTGTAGGAGGGACTGGTGTACTTCACAAAATAGATGGCATCATGAGGAAGGGAAATTATGTGGATATATTGAAGCAACATCTCAAGACATCAGTCAGGAAGTTCAAGCTTGGTCGCAAATGGGTCTTCCAAATGGACAATGACCCCAAGCATACTTCCAAAGTTGTGGCAAAATGGCTTAATGACAACAAAGTCAAGGTATTGGAGTGGCCATCACAAAGCCCTGACCTCAATCCTATAGAAAATGTGTGGACAGAACTGAAAAAGCGTGTGCGAGCAAGGAGGCCTACAAACCTGACTCAGTTACACCAGCTTTGTCAGGAGGAATGGGTCAAAATTCACCCAACTTATTGTGGGAAGTTTGTGGAAGGCTACCCAAAACGTTTGACCCAAGTTAAACAATTTAAAGGCAATGCTACCAAATACTTATTGAGTGTATGTAAACTTCTGACCCACTGGGAATGTGAGGAAAATAAATAAAAGCTGAAATAAATCATTCTCTCTACAATTATTCTGACATTTCACATTCTTAAAATAAAGTGGTGATCCTAACTGACCTAAGACAGCACATTTTTACTAGGATTAAATGTCAGAAATTTTGAAAAACTGAGTTTTTAAATGTATTTGGCTAAGGTGTATATAAACTTCCGACTTAAACTGTAAAATACTTTGAATCATATCTAAACTTTCATAGTCTGGCCATATTAAGGCCTTAAAGATAATTTAGTTATCTTTCTTCCCCGTCTTTGGTTTGGTCCTCGCTTCTGTACATCCCGGTACTTTGTCCTCTCTTTTCATTGTAGGGGGAACTAACAGCCTTTCTTCCAGAACGATTCCCTTTTTCCCCTTTGTAGGCGGAACTAGTGTCCTCTATTCCTAAATTATTCCTCTCTTCACATTCGTAGGCGGAACTAGTGTCCTCTCTGTCTAAATTATTCATCTCTTCCCATGTGTAGGCGGAACTAGCATCCTCTCTTTCTAAACTATTCCCCTTGTCCCATTTGTCGTCCAAACTAGTGACCTCTCTTACAAAACTATTCCCCTCTTCCCTTTTGGAGGCGGGACTAGCTTCCTCTCTTTCTAAACTATTCTCCTCAATCCTTTTGGAGGCGGGACTAGCTTCCTTTCTTCCTGAAGGATCATTTGCCTTGAGGATGTCCACATCGATAGAGAAGACAAACTGCTCGTAAGCAGTGTAATCAGTGATATTACACCTTCCCAGTATATCAGCTGCATCGTCAGTCTGTCTGATTGGGGAGAAAGCCCTTATAAACTCCAGGCCTCCGTAGTTCACAGAGGTCCACTCCTTCCCTGGGAAGTCTGGCACAAAGGACCCGTCACAGAGTAACCAGTCAGTAATCCTGCTGCTCCCGCTATCCCCCTGAGAGCCATGGAGCTGGTCCTCAGGAAGAGACATCTTGGTCAGGGGAATAGTGGAATGTTCCAGAGAGACTCTGTCCAATGTCTGCCTTCTGGGATCCAGGGTTGGTGTAGGTCTAATTGAAACGCTGTAGTCCAGGGGTAGAGGGTCTGTCTGGAGGTGGGCAAGGGGGAGGAGACCTGGGGCATAAGGAAGGCCTGTGAGACGGTAGTGGAGGTATGGGATGCTGAGGGCCACACACTGCAGGTTCTGCTGTGTCAGAGGCTTCTCCGCTGTGTTGGTCAGACGCACAGTCACTGTGTATGTTTCCTTCAAGAAAACTGCCCAATCATGAGACAAAGAATGGAACTATGAAATAGTTTGAAATAACTCGTTCAAAAAAAATATAAATTGGTGGCTATTTCAAATTGTACATTTTCAAAATATATTTACCTAAATTGAAAGCAGGATCGTCTTCTGCATAGAATGTCAGCTTCATGAGATATTTCTCTGCATAGGGCTGAACCACCTCCATGTCTTGCAGTGAATCAACACTTTGCTTATTTGAATGAAAACAACATTTCTAGACTCTTAGTTTGTAACGTCTCTATGGAAACAATCATTTGGAGATCATTCTGAATTCTATTGGAATGCCCCCCCACATTGATAGAATTCTAAAATAGTGGCCATTGAAAAATCTGAAATTCGTCTTCTTCCTTTGAGATTTTAATCTACAACATGTGTGCAACTATGTTTACTAATCTACATAGCTGCAAACCAATGCTAAAAGCACTTTGCAACCCCCACTAAACACATCAATTTAGATTACATTTATCTTAAACTAGATAAACAAAACTAGCCTGGTCTCAGATTTGTTTGTGCTTTTGTCATTTTAGACAATTCCATGAGGAGTTGGCAAGAGAGCAGAAACAGACTGGTGCCCAGGATAAAATAAAACCGTTTTAAATCAAGCATGCAAATTGCAGCGTGTGAGAGTGTACATCTTCAACAAAAACCCATTGAACAATCAACCAGGGTTAATTCAAAAGATCACCAGAAGGTGTCAGTATATCCCTGTCTGAGTATTTAGATTTTCAATACAGTCCATTTCCAATCAATCGCCTTGGGAAGTCCAACAGTCCTACTCAATAAAAACCAGTAAACAGGTTAATTGGATATGTGAAAACAATATTTTTCCTGTGCAGGGAGACATCCTCTGTAGCTCAATTGGTAGAGCATGGCGCTTGTAACGCCAGGGTAGTGGGTTCGATCCCCGGGACCACGCATATGTAAAAATATATGCACACATGACTGTAAGTCGCTTTGGATAAAAGCGTCTGCTAAATGGCATATTATTATTTTATGGACATTATACTCTGTTTTGACATATAAATGTTGAGTACATGTAACATGTATGTAACATGAGTACAGTGCCTTGCAAAAGTATTCATCCTCCTTGGCGTTTTTCCTATTTTGTTGCATTACAACCTGTAATTTAAATTGATTTTTATTTGGATTTCATGTAATGGACATACACAAAATAGTCCAAATTGGTGAAGTGGAATGAAAAAAGAAACCCCTAAAAAATCAATTTTAATTCCAGGTTGTAAGGCAACAAAATAGGACAAATGCCAAGGGGGGTGAATACTTTCGCAAGCCTCTGTACATTTACATGTATTGAGTAGGCTACATTCATTCTTGCAGCACCAGATAAATGTTGTTTATGACTTAAACAGCTGGAAACCGAGTAACTGGATTTGATTTACCAATGTCCAAGGTCAAAAGCAATGAGTTGCAAAATATATATTATCATTTTATTGATACATCAAGGTTCGCTCATTGAGGGATTGATTTGTTCCCTGTTGACAATTATGTATAGATGAGGTTATATATAGATGAGGGGGGTTTTCTTGTGAATATCATGCTGGAGCCTGTTCATTTATTATTGGAGCTTGATTGAGTGGAGATCAATGCTGGTGCAACCACATCAATCACACACCACACCAATCATACACACACCAAATACAGACAGCAATCACAGACACCAATCACAGACACCAATCACAGACACGACCGTAGCATAGGTGCCGGAACCACTGAAAACCCAGGGGAACTAAATGACAACTGATTGGAACTCAGCAAAATACACATACAGTTGAAGTCGGAAGTTTACATAAACTTAGGTTGGAGTCATTAAAACTTGTTTTTCAACCACTCCACAAATTTCTTGTTAACAAACTATAGTTTTGGAAAGTCGGTTAGGACATCTACTTTGTGCATGCCACAAGTATTTTTCCAACAATTGTTTACAGACAGATTATTTCACTTATAATTCACTGTATCACAATACCAGTGGGTCAGAAGTTTACATACACTAAGTTAGGGGCGGCAGGTAGCTTAGTGGTTAAGAGCATTGTGCCAGTAACCGAAAGTTCGCTGGTTCTAATCCCCGAGCCAACTAGGTGAAAAATCTGCCGATGTGCCTTTGAGCAAGGCGCTTAACCCTAATTGCTCCTGTAAGTCGCTCTGGATAAGAGCGTCTGCTAAATGACTAAAATGTAAATGTAAGTTGACTGTGCCTTTAAACAGCTTGGAAAATTCATGGCTTTAGGAGCTTCTGATAGGCTAATTGACATCATTTGAGTCAATTGGAGGTGTACCTGTGGATGTATTTCAAGGCCTACCTTCAGACTCAGTGCCTCTTTGATTGACATCATGGGAAAATGAAAAGAAATCAGCCAAGACCTCAGAAAAGTAATTGTAGACCTCCACAAGTCTGGTTAATCCTTGGGAGCAATTTCCAAACGCCTGAAGGTACCACGTTCATCTGTACAAACAATAGTACGCCAGTATAAACACCATGGGACCACGCAGCTGTCATACCGCTCAGGAAGGAGACGCGTTCTGTCTCCTAGATTTGAACGTACTTTGGTGTCGAAAAATGCAAATCAATCCCAGAACAACAGCAAAGGACCTTGTGAAGATGCTGGAGGAAACAGGTACAAAAGTATCTAGATCCACAGTAAAACGAGTCCTATATCGACATAACCTGAAAGGCCGCTCAGCAAGGAAGAAGACACTGCTCCAAAACCGCCATAAAAAAGACAGACTACGGTTTGCAACTGCACATGGGGACAAAAATCGTACTTTTTGGAGAAATGTCCTCTGGTCTGATGAAACAAAAATAGAACTGTTTGGCCATAATGACCATCGTTATGTTTGGAGGAAAAAGGGGGATGCTTGCAAGCCGAAGAACACCATCCCAACCATGAAGCACAGGGGTGGCAGCATCATGCTGTGGGGGTGCTTTGCTGCAGGAGGTACTGGTGCACTTCACAAAATAGATGGCATCATGAGGATGGAAAATGATGTGGATATATTGAAGCAACATCTCAAGACATCAGTCAGGAATTTAAAGTTGGTCGCAAATGGGTCTTCCAAATGGACAATGACCCCAAGCATACTTCCAAAGTTGTGGCAAAATGGCCTAAGGACAACAAAGTCAAGGTATTGGAGTGGCCATCACAAAGTCCTGACCTCAATCCTATAGAAAATGTGTGGGCAGAACTGAAAAAGCGAGTGCGAGCAAGGAGGCCTACAAACCTGACTCAGTTACACCAGCTCTGTCAGGAGGAATGGGCCAAAATTCACCCAACGTATTGTGGGAAGCTTGTGGAAGGCTACCCAAAATGTTTGACCCAAGTTAAACAATTTAAAGGCAATGCTACCAAATACTAATTGAGTGTATGTAAACTTCTGACCCACTGGGAATGTGATGAAATAAATAAAAGCTGAAATAAATCATTCTCTCTACTATTATTCTGACATTTCACATTCTTAAAATAAAGTGGTGATCCTAACGAATCCTTTACTAGGATTAAATGTCAGGAATTGTGAAAAACTGAGTTTAAATGTATTTGGCTAAGGTGTATGTAAACTTCCGACTTAAACTGTAAAATACTTTGAATCATATCTAAACGTTCATAGTCTGGCCATATTAAGGCCTTAAGGATAATTTAGTTATCTTTCTTCCCCGTCTTTGGTTTGGTCCTCGCTTCTGTACATCCCGGTACTTTGTCCTCTCTTTTCTTTTGTAGGGGGAACTAACAGCCTTTCTTCCAAAACGATTCCCTTTTTCCCCTTTGTAGGCAGAACTAGTGTCCTCTATTCCTAAATTATTCCTCTCTTCACATTCGAAAAACCGAGTTTAAAAGTACAGTCAGGGAAAAAAGTATTTGATCCCCTGCTGATTTTGTACGTTTGCCCACTGACAAAGACATGATCAGTCTATAACTTTAATGGTAGGTTTATTTGAACAGTGAGAGACAGAATAACAACAACAAAATCCAGAAAAACACATGTCAAAAATGTTATAAATTGATTTGCATTTTAATGAGGGAAATAAGTATTTGACCCCTCTGCAAAACATGACAGTACTTGGTGGCAAAACCCTTGTTGGCAATCACAGAGGTCAGACGTTTCTTGTAGTTGGCCACCAGGTTTGCACACATCTCAGGAGGGATTTTGTCCCACTCCTCTTTGCAGATCTTCTCCAAGTCATTAAGGTTTCGAGGCTGACGTTTGGCAACTCGAACCTTCAGCTCCTTCCACAGATTTCCTATGGGATTAAGGTCTGGAGACTGGCTAGGCCACTCCAGGACCTTAATGTGCTTCTTCTTGAGCCACTCCTTTGTTGCCTTGGCTGTGTGTTTTGGGTCATTGTCATGCTGGAATAACCATCCACGACCCATTTTCAATGCCCTGGCTGAGGGAAGGAGGTTCTCACCCAAGATTTGACGGTACATGGCCCCGTCCATCGTCCCTTTGATGCGGTGAAGTTGTCCTGTCCCCTTAGCAGAAAAACACCCCCAAAGCATAATGTTTCCACCTCCATGTTTGACGGTGGGGATGGTGTTCTTGGGGTCATAGGCAGCATTCCTCCTCCTCCAAACACGGCGAGTTGAGTTGATGCCAAAGAGCTCCATTTTGGTCTCATCTGACCACAACACTTTCACCCAGTTCTCCTCTGAATCATTCAGATGTTCATTGGCAAACTTCAGACGGGCCTGTATATGTGCTTTCTTGAGCAGGGGGACCTTGCGGGCGCTGCAGGATTTCAGTCCTTCACGGCGTAGTGTTTTACCAATTGTTTTCTTGGTGACTATGGTCCCAGCTGCCTTGAGATCATTGACAAGATCCTCCCGTGTAGTTCTGGGCTGATTCCTCACCGTTCTCATGATCATTGCAACTCCACGAGGTGAGATCTTGCATGGAGCCCAAGGCCGAGGGAGATTGACAGTTATTTTGTGTTTCTTCCATTTGCGAATAATCGCACCAACTGTTGTCACCTTCTCACCAAGCTGCTTGGCGATGGTCTTGTAGCCCATTCCAACCTTGTGTAGGTCTACAATCTTGTCCCTGACATCCTTGGAGAGCTCTTTGGTCTTGGCCATGGTAGAGAGTTTGGAATCTGATTGATTGGTTGCTTCTGTGGACAGGTGTCTTTTATACAGGTAACAAACTGATATTAGGAGCACTCCCTTTAAGAGTGTGCTCCTAATCTCAGCTTGTTACCTGTATAAAAGACACCTGGGAGCCAGAAATCTTTCTGATTGAGAGGGGATCAAATACTTATTTCCCTCATTAAAATGCAAATCAATTTATAACATTTTTTACATCCGTTTTTCTGGAGTTTGTTGTTGTTATTCTGTCTCTCACTGTTCAAATAAACCTACCATTAAAATTATAGACTGATCATTTCTTTGTCAGTGGGCAAACGTACAAAATCAGCAGGGGATCAAATACTTTTTTCCCTCACTGTATGTTGCTAAGGTGTATGTAAACTTCCGACTTCAACTGTATAGCTGACAGAGTGGACCCCTCAATGTTTCATCCATCACATAGAACTACTACTGTACAGGAGTTAGAATCTATATTGGTTGACTGCATTATAACATGCTACATATTGGATGTTCTTTAGATGTGGCTTGGTGCATGACTCAAGAACATTCAGGGGAAAGGCTCAAAGGGATCCAAGGGGAGAGACTCTTATCTTTATGTATTTATTCAGGGCAGTATAGCGTCTGATGTGATCATCTCTGATGTTCTATAGCAGCATGAATCAGTATGCACAGTATGTCAGCCATGGCAGTAAGGTATTCAAGCTCTGTGTGTAGAGGCTAGGGTGTTAATAAGAAGGCTGCAGGTTGTCATGCCTTTCTGCTTCTTTGTGTTTCCCCCCACCACGGGGCATTAACCAAGAACATGTGGGTGTCGTGTTTTGAAACTAGGCGAGATGTGTATGTGTGTGTGTGTGTGTGTGTGTGTGTGTGTGTGTGTGTGTGTGTGTGTGTGTGTGTGTGATGGAAAGAGGGCTTGAAGCGAGGGGAGGGGAGGGAGAGGGAGAGGGGGTGGGTATATACTCCTCCAGAGAACAGCAATGAGAGAGGAGAGAGAGAGAGAGAGAGAGAGAGAGAGAGAGAGAGAGAGAGAGAGAGAGAGAGAGAGAGAGAGAGAGAACAGATAGAGCAGAGAGAGAGAGAGAGAGAGTAGAGAGAGAGAGAGAGAGAGAGAGAGAGAGAGGGGGGACAGAGAGCAGAGAGAGAGCAGAGAGAGAGAGTGAGGAGAGAGAGAGAGAGAGCGAGAGCAGAGAGAGCAGAGAGAGAGTAGAGAGAAAGAGAGAGAGAGAGAGAGAGAGAAAGAAAGAAAGAGCAGAGAGAGCGAGAGAGTGATCAGAGAGATCAGAGAGAGAGAGGAGAGAGCAGAGAGAGATTAGCGAGAGAGCGAGAGAGCGAGATCAGAGAGAGCAGAGAGAGAGAGTAGAGAGAGAGAGAGAGAGCAGAGAGAAAGCAGAGAGAGAGCAGACAGAGAGAGAGCAAAGAGAGAGAGGCAGTTTGCTCCTGCAGCGCTGCAAGGACAGACTGCACTGACAGAGGAGGGGACACACATACACAGCCCAGCCTGAAGAGAGTCATGCCTACATAACAGGACCATCAGCACACGAATCATTTGTGGACACTTACAACAACACAGAACACAAATAGATGCCAAGGACTAGCACCTCAAAACAACCTCACCCTCACAGAGAGGGAGGTCACAGTTTGAAGGGGGAACAGTTTGAAGACGGACACAGTAAAGGTGAAGGAAGACATTTGTTCTGGAAGAGACCAACTAAAACAGGAATAATCAACAGTAGCATCTACTCGCTGCGATCTAGCTCTTGGAAGTGAAAAGGATAGACTTTACAGTACAGTGCTGCGCTGCTGCTACTGCTACTGCGGTTCCAAACCAGGCTACATCAGACAGAGGTACGCTGAACTGACCAGCTCTGCTCTACACTCTAGCTAGCTGTACTGCACTGACTGACTGGTTGACTGACTGACCATGAGTGAGTCGAAGAAGGGTGATCTGGCTCTCCGGGATAAAGCCATCCTCGGCCAGCAGAGGCGTCTGAAGCAGGCCACCCAGTTCACACACAAAGACTCAGCCGACCTCCTGCCCCTGGATGGGCTCAAGAGACTGGGCACCTCCAAAGATCTGGTGAGTGGCTGTCTGAACGTCCCATTGGACTATTCTTATTCTGTTATTGGTGGTACTGTCACTTTGACCGTTAATGGCAGGTCCAATAAATGGGTTGTATTCATTAAGGCACACCGTAGCAAAACGTTTGTTTTCTGTTCCAGAATATTTTATTACAGTGTGCCCTGCTCTTATTGAACAAGTTCAGATAGTCCCTCCCTGTCTCAGTCTGTTTTCTTCTGTTTGCTGCCTAATGAATACGACCCTGGTCAGTGGCTGTCTGAAAGTCCCATTAGATCTCACTCTATTGCTGGTACTGTGTCACTTTGACTCTTAGTGGTGGTGGCTAATGGTGGCTAAATGGTGGCTAATGGTGGCTAAATGGTGGCTAATGGTGGCTAAATGCATTTTGGATGAGCCTCGGCAGATAGAAGATGTTGAAATGAGCTTATTTGGATAGTTAGTTTGAGAGGCTGTACTATGTTTGCTATCAGCTGCTTGGCATTGTTGGTGCTTTGGGGACCGTTGTGAGACAAGTTGAAAGACATGAATATTGTCACAGTATTTTGTCAACACTGGGGTAAACGGTTGGCTGTATCTAACTGAATGATTTACTAGGTTTAAAATGCTGTGCAAAGTGAATGTACTGAGTCTATGACAAATAAGGAGGACCTTTGATTGACTATGATGATGAAATATTCAGTACAGTAGATGAGAGGATTGCCTGTCAAACCCTGTTAGAGAACATGGAGCCTCAGAGACACAGTGTTGTCCTCACATGTCTCCTTCCATCAGTACACTAGCTATGAGGTCAGAGGGACAGAACAAACAGAGCTAGGCAAGTTAGATTAAGATGCAGGTACACACCAACACAACCACCCACGCAGCCACCCACCCACGCACACACATTCTTCTAATCAATACATGACACACTGACAGAACACACTGTAAGACAGACTGACAGTCCCTGTTATGAAGTGTCCGTCTGTCCCCAACATCCTCCCACTTCCTGCTCAATCAGCCCTAACTGCCTCCCTAAGTCCTCTCTCTCCCAGTCCTCCTCTATGGAAACAAGGGCTTCCTGTGATAATGGCTTTAATGCCCCACTGTCAACTCCTGACACAGTCTTCATTAGAAGGCTGCCTCCCAAATTCCCAGAACGCACTCCAAGAATCACAAGAATGACTGGAGCGGAGAGCATCAGAAGTGTGCTGTGTGTGTGTGTGTGTGTGTTTACACTGTCTCTGTGTGTGTGTGTTTACACTGTCTGTGTGTGTGTGAGACTGTGTGTGTGTGACTGTGTGTGTGACTGTGTGTGTGAGTGTGTGTGTGTGTGTGTGTGTGTGTGTGTGTGTGTGTGTGTGTGTGTGTGTGTGATTACACTGTGTATTTAAAGACAGCTTTCACAGCAGCATCTCCATGACTAACTTCCATCTCTCTCAACCCTCTCACGTTATATTTAAATCTTATAATTAAAAATACATTATATTTCCCATTTCCTCTCAGAGTTGAATTCTCTCACAAGAGCATTGTGGGAGGATAGCAAGCTGTTATTTAGAGCTAAATTAAATATTTGTTGGAGCCTGTCTGGTGCTGTGGATTCTATTCACACTGAGAAAAAATGAAATCACTATGCAGTGAGAGAACCTGGAGGTAACCATCTGCTGCATCCCAAATGGCACCCTATTCTCTGGTCAAAAGTAGTGCACTATATACAGTAGGAAATCAGGTGCCATTTGGGATTCATCCATGGTGTCTGACTTGTAAACAAGTGTCTCCATTATTCTGAATACAAACAAGCAATATTCAGGGGGACATTTTATTACAATGGTGACAACAAGAGAGGATGATGGCACTGACACACTTCGGATACATCTTAAGTGTATATTTACAGTTAAATGTATAACTTTGCCAAGATATAATGCAGTCAGAGCTGAATCTAATCCTTTCTGCATCACCTCCCAAATGCAGCCCACATCTGCTGAATGGCAGCATTTAATTCAACAACACTACTGGGATAAATCCCTCTTATGCTAATACCAATTATCTGCTCATCGCAAAGAGAAAAGTACTCGCTCTGATACATACCTAATTTGCTAGAAACCCCATTCGATGGAGGAAACAGGCCACAGGGGTTACAGAACGATTTGCATGTCATCTCACAGTGTTACTTCACATTGTAATGGCCTTGGAGCCTGAACGGCAGAACGCCAGAGAGGCAGCCATTGTTACAGCTCCCCCGCCATGCCTCGCTCTCTGTACTGACTGTCAAAAGCAATCATGCTCTGAGTGGAGACATGACTAAAGTGAATTGTAGAAAAGCAGCAGGTGTGTCCCTAAGGTGCATGGGGCTAGTCTGAGATAAAACAGCATCCAACTGACAGGCACCAACAGGGTAGTGATGTCACCTCACAGCTGAATAGACAGTCTGTGTGTATATGTGTGTCTGTCTGTCTATCATTCTGAAATAGTGTTCCTATCTCAAGAATTTTGTGTGTAGTCTCTGTGTATGTGTCTGTCTGTCTGTCATTCTGAAATAGTGTTCATATTTCAAGAATGCTTTATTATCAGTCTCATGGGTGCTTTCACCTATTAAGGAATTATGAAGCTATTTGTCCTTATTATCAGGTCATTAAAACACAACTATTCCTGGTGTAAAAGCACACATTGAACCACACAGGGCTTTGGATGTAGCCTGGTTTGCAATTCCACTTCAACTGAGGCAGTTATATAAGAGTGAATGTGTTTGGCTGCTCCCTCTCTCTCTCTCTCTCTCTCTCTCTCTCTCTCTCTCTCTCTCTCTCTCTCTCTCTCTGCGCTCTCTCGCTCTCTCTCTCTCATATATATCCTAGGCCAGGGAGCAGTGAGCATGAAAAGGGCAAAGGCAACCCATCATTCAAGAGCGCGGAAGGGAAAATCAAAGTGGAGGAGGGTGGGGATAAGAGGGGTAATGGATGAGCGCAGCAGTGGTAGACTGTGGCCACTTTTAGCATAAGTGTTGTTTATACCAGAAAGCCATGAGTACTAGAAAAACAGTGAGGGTAAGGAATAGAGGAGCATCCCTCTCTCCACTTCTCAGTTATATCCCTCCATCTGCACTGCCTCCCACTCTTTAACTTTGTGTGTGTGAATAAATGTGTGAGTGTATCTGTGTATCCTCTCTCCTGACAGACCCAGTGAGGCCTGTCTAAGTGGGAGGATCCAGGTGTCTCTGTCAGGTCAGAGCCGGGCTGCAGCGTCCGCATGTTCCAGTGTGGAGCAGAATGTAGGGCACCCTCCCTTCCCTTCTGATCACCTCACTGCAGTAAGGAGCTCAGAGGAGTTTGTTACACCACCAGGCTAACAAACCCAGCGGGCATTTCCATCTCCACATCAAGTGTCAATGTCTGGGCTTGAGTGCGTTTGGCCGAGTTCTTCGTTTTAATTGGTGGCAATTATCTCATTAAATTGTTTAGAACGTCCAAGAACAACGACATTAGACCGAGTTCTCTCCCAGTCAATGAGATCCCTTGACATTTCACTAAGAAGTTTGAGAAAAGTGCCCTAACTCTGACTGTGGAGGGCCATGGTGAATTGATTCAGGAGACATCTCAGGAAGGTTCTAGTGATTACCATTAGAACCCAGCACTGAGCCAATTAGCCTGGCTGACGAGAGCTGAGGTGAGCCCCCCTCTGCCTTCAGCCAGGTGAAGACCCTTCTCTCTCTCTATCTCTCTCCCTCCCTCCACCCTCTCTCTCTCCCTATCTGTTTCTCTCTCTCTTCTCTGCACTCTCTCCCCCTCCCCGCTCTCTCTCCCCCACTCTCTCTCCCTCTCTCAGTTGTCAGAGGATTTGATGGGCGGCAGCGTTGGTTCACCCAGAGCTGGTCCGTGCTCCGCAGACAGATAGCCGGCTAAAAATACCTGGGTGAAACAGACAACTAAACAACAGAGGGGGAGAGAGGGAGAGCGAGGGGGAGAGGGAGGGAGAAGCACAGAGACAGAAGGGATGGCAGAAGGAGAGAGAGAGAGAGTAGAAAGAGAGAGACAAGGAAAGGAGGGAGGGAGAGAGAAGAGACGAGCAAGAGAGCAGATGTGTTGCTGGCTGCACCCTGATGGTTTGTGTGACAGGAAGCCAGCGGCTGGGGACCTTGATCAGAATGGGAAAGCAGGCATTAGCAGAGTCACGTGACTTCAGCCATGACAGAGAGAGGAGCCTGTTGCAGTCAGATAATTAGCCCACACTGCAATTAGGCTCTAATCTCTCAGAGAGAGTGAGAGAGAGAAAAGAGAGAGCATCATAGTGACAGTTCTTTCTCTGTCACCGTGACAGAAGATAGAGAGACCGGTTTGAACTGGAACACTGTGGACGTGTTCCGAGGGAGGTCACTGCAGGACGCTCATCAGCAGAATCAGCAGTCTGCAAAATGTATTAAGAACACAGAGGAACAGTGTGTGTTAATGTGTGTGTGTATGTGTGTTTGAGGAGGGCATGAAAAGATGCTAGATGGAATGATAGAATATGACAGACAGACAGATAACAGAGAGAGAAGGACAAGGTCATTGATGATTGATATTCTATAAATGACCCAATTTGTTTTTCCTCTTAACTGATTGTGCCCTGTCTAGTGGTTTGACTGGACTGGTTGACTAACTGGGTGAGTTTGCTTCAATATCTAGTAAATTAGAGTAAAAAAAAAAAAAAAAAAAAAAATGGTCATCTAGCCCACAGAGGAAAACAGTTGGCATTCATCAAGTGTTATACAGTGTTAACAACAAGTTAATATTATATGTCATGCAAAGAAAGGTTTAATTTCAATCTCTACTCCATTCTTTCAGTACCAGAAAGGCTATGGGAAGTTAAACTGTCTTTATACAGCTAAATGAAAAGATAATTGATTTCTAGAGACCAACTAGGGGAGGGACAGGAAGGGACAGGAACCTTCACATTCTCTGTACATGTGCTTAATGAATGTCGAGGTTGGTTTAACCAACCATCACAAACCACTATTTATAACTCATCCAGTCATCATCTCTGCTGTCTGAAATGAATGATGGCTAACCATGGTATCCTCCAATATAATATAATCTGCATGACTGCTGATAGATGCAGACAAAGATTAGTCTAATTCATAGCAGGGATGCCAATTACAAGTTAGCCACTTGCCAATAAAGACTACCACCCATCAGCATGCATTTACAACCATAAAGGCGTTGTGTTGCATTATATCTGATGTATGACTGCTACCTTATCCCGGGGGGGATTCAATAGGGATAACTCAATATTTAGTGTGACTAATGAAATGAAAGCCTTGTATGAGCTATTTGGCAAAACAAGACAGTTTTACATGTACTCGGATGGCACAAAAGTGCTGAACGTGTCCATTGTGACAGCTGAAATTGAATAAATAATCAACGTTTATCTGCAGTAGCTTGCTTTAGCACTCCATCATGTCTCTGAGGATGTTATGGCTAGAAAAGAGGCTAGACAGATGCAACATATGAGACATTATTATAAACGTTGTCTCCAAACTGTTTATTTTAAAGCCACTTTCATCCCTGTCCCTGAAACCAGACAAAAGACTAAGCACGTCCTCCAAAGTGCAGCGCTAGAACAGTGAACTGCATTTGAACTTTAGTAAAAAGCTGGGCACATAATGTATGGCAGTTCACAACCACTCCACACAGGCCGCTTGTTGTGGACAGAGGATCTGCATCCAAACATCATTTCCACAAGCCGAGTCTGACCTCGCTGTAGCTGCAGGGCAATCGGAACCTACAACAGCCAGCTGCTTCCTCACTCACATGGACTGGGGGAATTACATTGGGTACGCTGCTGTCAGCTTCAATCTGTTCTGCTCTTTGCCAGTCTGAGGGAAGCACTGAGGAGGGGAAGTATGGTTAATGGAGTTTTTTCTTTCACTGATTAATAATAATGCGATTTAAAGGAGGGTTTTCTCCTTCGAAGGGGAGGCAGGCAACCAGGCAACTTGTACCTCTCTCTCTCGCTCTCTCTCTTTGTCTTTCTCTCTCCTTTTTGTGCCATTTCCTTTCCCCAATCCCTGTTACATGACTGTGGACTAATTATTTAATTAATTAATTAATGCTTGCCAAAGTGTCAAAGAGAAATGTGTTTATTTCTTAATTTTTTTAATCTCCTCCCAAGGACCAAACAAAAACTCCATAAATGTAAAAAGCAACATGCTGGGACAGTCAGATAAGCAAATGAAATCAGCAGTACCACAGACTGCGTCTGAAATGGCAGCCTATTAGGATGCCATAGGGCTCTGGTCAAAATAGTGAACAGGGTGCCATTTGTGGACGCACACTGTGACTCCTCCCTCCAGATGAACCTTTAGTGCTTCACCCAGGGAAGCCCATCCATCAGCCAGCCACCCATTTACCTGGGTTCATTCTCTATTTCCCTGCGTGTGTTTCCGTACACACGCTGTTCATTACAGCAGGAAGGAGCGGGGGAATACGTGTTGAAGTACCCTTAATCATTGTCGGATTTAGATAATAAATTAGCTGATGCTGCAGCCTTTGAGAAATGTAAATGAAAAAACATTGCTAAAATTCCACATTTTCTGTGTTGCCTTTGATAAGGCTGGTGCTGATGGAAGATAGAAGGCTGAATGGTGAGGGTCAAACGAGAATGACACACAGTACACTGCTGGTTTTCCAATTACATCTTTGATAAAGGGCTGCGGACATCGAGCTAAAACCAGTCTATTCTCTATGGGTGGGTTCTCTCTCTATGGGTGTTGATATCTGGGAAGGTGAGTGTGAGGTCAAAAGGCTTGATTTCATTGGTTGTCAGTTATGACACACTCAGAAAACACTGTCCACCTTGCTCCAGCACCAGAAGAATGTGAAGATTATAATAATAGATCACTATGATTCAGGCCCGGTCCAAGTGGCCCTGTTGATTGATGTGGAGTGGTGTGGAGCGGACGTCAAACTGCTCATTGTGAAAAGCCTATTCTGGGGAGGGCTCCTGTGGAGAGGCCATCTTCACAGCTTGTGTCAGAGCTGACTAACACTACTCAGCCTAGCAACTACACAATCAGCTAGAACTGAGGCTGGGTTGGGAGGACAATGACATACAGACTGGTAGCTTCTAAAGTACTCAGATTAATGGTGTAATGCCCAAACGAGTTGGTTTGGAACAACACAGAAGTATGTTTCTATCTAAGTTCCATGTCCTCAAAGAGAGATCGAATACCTCTCACATCATACCCAGTCTGTTCCTATATCCACAAACCTTGGTTGGACTATGAGGAAGCAACAGCAACAATATACTTTTTGCCTTCGCACTGGTAGACAACAGTGAAGGAGGGGAGAGAGGGAGGCAAAATGGTAGGAGATGTAAGGGCAGAAATAAAGGGATGACAGATAGGACTGGGATGTGTGTATATGAAGAGAGGAATACAGTGTGACCCCTAGGTGACCTCTGGGATGACAAGGTGTGTTGCTGAGAGACAGATGCCAATCAGTGTTGTTGAGCAGAAGGAAAGCCATTCTCTTTTTAATTCTCCCCCTCTCCCTCTCTCTACCCTCCTAAAAGTCTCCCCTCATCTTCATTCATATTGTAAACAGGCAGAGCCAGCAGCAGCTTCCAGCACTGCGTAGAGAATGGTAAATTAGCCCTGCACATTGCACAATACAAAACAATGACGAACAATGCAGTCAAATGAGAAAAGAATGGGACAAAATAACAGCGTGGCATTTATCCTTCTTCTTCCTCTCAGTCTTGCTCCATCTGTTCCTCAGGCTATGGGGGTATGATTGCACAATCGCAGTATTTAGACAGGAGTCCCTCTGGGGAATTGTGCTCTACGTATATGGTGCAATACAATACAATACTGTGATTACAGGAGTGGGCCATGTAATACTTCATTTATATGCAGAGATCGAAGTATACAAGGTTCCAAGGCTATGAGGTTTTCTAATAACACTTCCATACGGAGGAAATATAAAATCATATGATTTATTATAGAACTATAAAATAACCCTATCAGAGGTGACATTGTATCACAACACAGTAATGAGGCTGTTTGTGCTGTGATGTCCTGAAGCTTCTCTCTGTGATAGTATCTCTTAGAGGATGCACTAGACTACAGACTCAAGGCGTTGTACACAACGGACACCTGCTCATCTACTGAAGGTGTTGAGGAGGTCAAGGGTCATGTCTGTGTAAACTCTCACCAGACACTTCCAGTGTGATACTGAGCCTTTAGAGAAACTGCAATCTCTCACAACACCAGCAGCAGAACACACCTACAGATGTAGGATCTTCATTTTAGCCTACTCTCCAGATGCAATCTTTCTCACTTTACAGTAGCCATCGCTCAGAGATTTTGAAATGAATCGTGAACGATGAATAGTGAGAAAGTTACAGATGCACACATATCAAATAACCTTCCCTGTTATTGTAATGGTGAGAGGTTAGCATGTCTTGAGGGTATGATATTTGTGAGTCTAACTTTCTCACTCATAATTCATTCAGGACTATCCGTAATCATGGTAGCGTCCACATTAATGCAGAAGTGTTTAGAAACATATTCTATTCTTATTTACAATAAAAGTGACTCCAAAATGACTCAATACATTATTTAACATTCATTTCTATTGGGCACAAAATAATCTGAAACACAACCAAAACAAACAGCAAATGCATCCAACAAGTTTGTAGAGTCACAAGCTGATGTAGTCATTGCGTGCTAGGAATATGGGACCAAATACTAACCTTTTGACTACTTTAATACAAGAGTGAATTTATCCCAGTACTTTTGGTCCCCTAAAATGGGACGGTGAATCAGGTATAAAAGAGATAGGGTTTAAGTGTTTCGAAGTGGTAGTGATTCACTGTCCTGGCGTCGTTGGGGAATTTGTTCACCCATTGTAAGTGCCAGAGCAACAAATAGTTTTGATGGCTGAGCGGGAACTGTGCTTCCGTAGAGGTAGGGAGCTAGCACGGAAGGTAAGGAGGTGGGTACCTCACACCCGGCAAGCACCATGGTCTTGTAGGGATGCAGCCCCACCGGTTTCCAAATGTAGGAGGACATGAGAGAGAACTTGAAGGTCAACACCAGACGGGCGTGCTGCCGGATGGTAGGTTAATGGCACAGGCAGGGATCCCAGCCAACAGCGCAGTTGCAGTAACTCTAGATGGAGATGACAATGCCACCTGGATTAGGAATCCAGCCGCTTCGTAGGGTGTACGCGTAATGTTGAAGAGCATGAACCTGCAGGATCGGGTCACCGCTTGATGTTAGCGGAGAAACTACAGGTGCTGTCCAGGTCACGCCAAGGTTCTTGCACTCTGGGAGGAGGACACAATGGGCTGGCCAACATGGCGCTAGATCATGGAGCGGGCAGTCCTTCTCGGGAGGAAGAGCAGCTCCGTTTTGCCGAGAAAAGTTATTGGGAGGGGGATGAATCACACTGATATGTTGCCAGACATGCAGAGAACTGTAACACTTGGATTGAGGGAAAGAGAAAATATATTGTGTGGACTGGAATATGATAGGAGAGACCATGTGAGGATATGGCAGAGCCAAGTGACTTGGTGTATAGAGAGACAAGGAGAGGGCCTAGAACTGAGCTCCCTGGGGGACACCAGTGGTGAGAGCATGTGGGGGAGACAGATTCTCGCCACGCCACCTGAGGAGGGAGTTTTTTCGACCTGTCAGGCCGGGACGAATCAAGAGAGAGGCAGAGCCAGAGATGCCCAACGGAGAGGGTGGAGAGGGAGGATCTGATGGCTTCAGAGTATAAAGGCAGTGGATAGGTTAGAAGGATAAGAGAGGGCGAGAGAGAGTGCATATCTACCTGTTTACAGTGTCAATAAGCCCTATAACAGAGAAGCTCTTAGTTGAATGACCAGCCCTGAAACCTGACTGGTTTGGATCACAGAATTGGAGAGAGATAGCAGGGGAGAGTTGATAGAGATGGCACAGCCAAGAGTTGTGGAGAGAAAAGAGAAGGATATGGTTAGAAGAGTGATGGAAGAATGGAGGGATTGAGGTAGGGTGGGGGGGGAACTCTCCCCTCTTGAAGACGGAAGGGACATGGGCATGGGGTTATGGGATGAGTTGATGAGGAGGTGAGGTAAGGAGAAGGGGAAATGTGGAGAAGGGAGAGGAGAGGATAGGGTAATGGGGAGGGTTGGGCGGCGGGGATTTCATCTGAGAGAGGGAGAAAGAGTAGGAGAGATGCGGGCAGGGTGTGGTTTGATCCATCCAATGAAATGATGACTCACTAACTGTAATGGGATAAGAGGTTGAAATGATAAAACATTTAAAAAGTAAAGCATAGTAGGGCAGTGAGCAGAGTCATTTGACTTAATAAATGAGGATCGGATGTGACAACCTTTCTTTTCAAAATGGTTGAGTGGGGTATCCACAGAGAGGGGAGGAGGGAGGGGGGAGGAGGAGGAGGATGAGGGGAGTGAGAAGGGGAAAGAGCTTAGGGTTAGAGGCAGAGGCTAATTATGTGCCTCTGGCATAGGGAGAATGGACGTTTCCATCACGTCAGTAGCAGCACCATTTTTCAGCAGCAGTTATGATATCTGAAATGACTGTCATCCTCCTTCTGGTGCATTGATGCTGTTGGCTTTGCTGGTGTTGGCTGACCTTTTTAATGTTTATTTCACCTTTATTTAACCAGGTAAGCCAGTTGAGAACAAGTTCTCATTTACAACTGTGAACCTTCTGTTCACTTCAAACCACATGGCCTCTTAGAAAAAGTATTTACATCTTTCTCTAAAGTGACTCCCTACTGGAAAACAATTCGATTACCATGAGGCGCTGGAGCTCAAAATTGGATTTACTTTAGATTTATCGCATGAAAACAATTGTTCAACTCAGCCACTGCCCACCAGTTGTTCTGAAATGGTTTAAAATCAAATTTCTTGTTAGTCATCCAGGCAATTATCAAATCATAAAACAACAGTTGCCTTAATGTCTCTATGGAATGGGGTTGGTCTGAGTAAATGGACATGAAAGCTGTACAGAACACTTAGATAGAAATTTATCATATTTACAGAACTCTCTGTCCTGAAGAATATGGAATCATCTTAACATTCTAACATTGAACAGAGACTGCATGAGACTAGCTGGTTCTCTCTTCTCTCTGGTCACTTACCATTTCTGGTCTACTATGCACTACCAATTAAACTAAGGGGCGGGCTCTCAGACACAGACCCCAATGGACATTTATCATTGCCACAGTTGTTAATATGTATATATTATTATTTTAATTGTTATTACCTATTTGTATTACATTTCTATTGTTTTATTTCACTTTGCCGTGCATTGTTGGAGCTCGGAGCTCAAGAATTTCACTGTACCCTGTAATTACATCTGCAACCCTGTACATGTGACAATTAAACTCTAATCTAATCTAGTCCAGGATTAGGCTTAACCCAGCCCTAAATGCAAAGTTTTTTTCTGACTCCATTGAAAATGGTGTCTGACATCCCTCTACCTGCCCTGTCTCCTGGTTACAGCAACCCCACAGCATCGTGCAGCGCCGCCTCATGGCGGGAAACATCACACAGCTGCGTGGCGAGGCCCGCGTGGGGAGACCCTCGCCCCTGGTCGACAGCAAGGAGGGGGGCGGCGGCGACGCAGAGGAGAAGAGCGAGAGCACGGCTGAAGACTCCACGGAGGAGAGGGATTCGCCGGAGGAGAGCGAGAGGAGCCTAGAGACGAGGTCGGACGAGGAGGAGGAGGAGGACAGCAGCGAGGCCGGGGGGAAGTCAAGCAGCACGGCTGGGAACGATAAAACAGAAGAGGGGAGGAAGGAGAGGCAGAGGACAGAGAGGCCTCTCACTGCCCTGCTGGTCCAGTGCAAGGTATGCTTGAACACTCATCCTTCCTTCATTTTGGCGTCATGGGTTTTTTATGAACCTAAATTAAATCTCAGATACTATTCAGTTGCATTCCAAATGAAGATAAAAGAGGAGTGAAAGGGAGAGATAAAGGGATAGGAGGAGAGAGAAGCACTCAGAGAGACCACAGTGACTCATCATTTATCCAGATCATTTATTCCCTCATTGTATTCCACTGAGCCCAGTCTCATCAATTCTTAATGGCTTTGATTCTAGGGTTTGTAGAGTCCCCATATTGACCCTCTGCACCACTCAGACACTCTCATCACACTGTGTCTGTGGCTAAAGGAAGAGCTAATGTAAAATACTGTAACAGTGACTCCTCCACATACAGGATGAACAACAGCCTCATAATGAAGTCAATACACAGCTGAAGACCCCATCATACTATCATAAGATAATTATACAAACAAAATTGGTGGAATCAATCTATATGCAAGATGGAAAGGCAAACCAGTAATGCAAGTGCACTGAGTTCACTGCCTACATAATTCATTTCAGTCAATGAATAGCATTCATTACGATGTTATTAGAGAACATGAGCAAACATAACATCCAAGTCATTTCTGACTCAGTATGTTCAGGCTATATTATATCTGCACACAACCCACATACTGCAACTTAATAATTGGACCAACTCTAAAACACCATACTGCACCCACCCACAAGTACAGGCTCAGACTGTTAAAACAACACCTACATACACGAGACTAACCAAGCATCAACTCCACTGAGAGGTACAGAAATATACCCACAATGAAATGAGTTTAACCTTGGGGAGTGGGTGGGCGGGCGGCAGAGACTACTGTGCTCTCTCCCTCCTCCAGATCACTTCACCCGAGTCACTCTATACACCAAGGATGACTGCCACACAAAAAACACCCACTCAGTTGCATCATTTCTAATTGATGTCATGTCATCTCAAGGTAGTGTTGTGCGTATTTCCAATGTCATCAGTGTTATCTAGCAGCATTTAACTGACTGGCTTTCTGAATCATACCTGCCTGAATCATACCTGTGAGAGCATTCGAGGTTCCAACAAATCAATGTGGTTTGGGATAGATAGAGCTTTGTTGATGAACTCATACACGTACAGTGCCTTCAGAAAGTATTCATACCCCTTGACCTATTCCACATTTTGTTGTTACAGCCTGAATTCAAAACGGATTAAATAAATACAAATTCTTACCCATCTACACACAATACCCCATAATAAAGTGAAAACAAGTTTTTAGAAATCTTAGCAAATTTCATAAGTATTCACACCCGAGTCAATACTTTGTAGAAGCACCTTTGGTGGCGATTACAGCTTAGAGTCGTCTTGGGTATGTCTGTATCAGCTTTGCCCATCTGGATTTGGGGATTTTTTCCCATTCTCCCTTGCAGATTTTCTCAAGCTCTGTTAAGTTAAATGGGGAGTGGCGTGAACAGCAATCTTTAAGTATTTTCACTGATTTTCAATGGGATTCAAGTCTGGGCTTTAGTTTTGCCACTGAAGTACTTTCACATTCTTGTTCTGAAGCCATTCCAGCGTTGCTTTGGCTGTATGCTTGGGGTCAATGTCCTGTTGCAACGTAAATCATTGTCCCATTCTAAGGTCGTTTACACTCTGAAGCAGGTTCTCATCAAGGATTTCCCTGTATTTGGCTCCATTCATTGTTCCCTCTATCCTTACCAGTCTCCCTGATGCTGAAAAGCATCCCCATAGCATGATGCGGCCACCACCATGCTTCACGGTAGGGATGGTGTTAAACGGGTGATGAGCTGTGCCTGGTTTTCTCCAGACATAGCGCTTTGCATTCAAGCCAAAGAGCCATTTTTGTTTCATCAGACCACAGAATCTTTCGCCTTATGCTCTCAGAGTCTTCCACGTGCCTTTTTGCAAACTCCAGGCATGCTGTCATGTGCCTTTTTCTCAGGAGTGACTTCCGTCTAGTCACTCTCCCATAAAGCCCAGATTGGTGAAGTGCTGTAGAGACTATTGTCTTTCTGGCAGGTTCTCCCATCTCAGCCAAGGAACTCTGTAATTCTGTCAGAGTGGTCATTGGGTTCTTGGTCATCTCCCTGACCAAGGTCCTTCTTGCCCGGTTGCTCAGTTTGGTCGCACGGCCAGCTCTAGTCAGAGTCTGGGTAGTCCCATATTTTTTCAATTTCCCAATGCTGGAGGCTACTGTGCTCTTGGAAACTTTAAACATTCTAGAAATTGTTTTATACCCTTCCCCAGCTATATGCCTCATCACGGAGATCTACGGACAGTTCCTTGGACTTCATGGTAGGACCTTATATAGACAGGTGTGTTTCTTTCTAAATCACGTCCAAACAATTGAATTGGCCACAGGTGGACTCCTTGCGACATCTCAAGGATGACACAAGGAAATTGGATGCACCTGAGCTCAATTTGGAGTGTCATAGCAAAGGGGTGTGAATACTTACAGTACCAGTCAAAGGTTTGGACACACCTACTCATTCAAGGGTTTTTCTTAATTTTTACAATTTTCTACAATGTAGAATAATAGCGAAGACATTAACACTATGAAATAACACATATGGAATCATGGAGTAACCAAAAAATATATATTTTTATTTTTGATTCTTCAAAGTAGCCACCCTTTGCCTTGATGACAGCTTTGCACACTCTTGGCATTCTCTCAACCAGCTTCACCTGTAATGCGTTTCTAACAGTCTTGAAGGAGTTCCCACATATGCTGAGCACTTGTTGGCTGCTTTTCCTTCACTCTGCGGTCCAACTCATCCCAAACCATCTCAATTGGGTTGAGGTCGGGTGATTGTGGAGTCCAGGTCATCTGATGAAGCACTCCATCACTGTCCTTCTTGGTCAAATAGCCCTTACACAGCCTGGAGGTGTGTTTTGGATCATTGTCCTATTGAAAAACAAATGATAGTCCCACTAAGCACAAACGAGATGGGATGGCGTATCGCTGCAGAATGCTGTGGTCGCCATGCTGGTTAAGTGTGCCTTGAATTCTAAATAAATCACAGACAGTGTCACCAGCAAAGCACATCCACACCATCACACCTCCTCTTCCATGCTTCACGGTGGGAACCACACATGCGGAGGTCATCCGTTCACCTACTCTGCATCTCACAAAGACACGGCGGTTGGAACCAAAAATCTCATATTTGGACTTATCAGACCAGAGGACAGATTTCCACCAGTCTAATGTCCATTGCTCGTGTTTCTTGGCCCAAGCAAGTCTCTTCTTATTATTGGTGTCCTTTAGTAGTGGTTTCTTTGCAACAATTCGACCATGAAGGCCTGATTCACACAGTCTCCTCTGAACAGTAGATTTTGAGATGTGTCTGTTACTTGAACTCTGTGAAGCATTTATTTGGGCTGCAATTTCTGAGGCTGGTAACTCTAATGAACTTATCCTCTGTAGCATGGGTAACTCTGGCTCTTCCTTTCCTGTAGCGGTCCTCATGAGAGCCAGTTTCATCATAGTGCTTGATGGTTTTTGCTACTGCACTTGAAGAAAGTTCTTGAAATTTTCCGGATTGACTGACCTTCATGTCTGAAAGTAATGACGGACTGTCGTTTCTCTTTGCTTATTTGAGCTGTTCTTGCCATAATATGGACTTGGTCTTTTACCAAATAGGGTTATCCACCCCTATCTTGTCACAGCACAACGGATTGGCTCAAACACATTAAGAAGGAAAGAAATTCCACAAATTAACTTCTAACAAGGCACACCTGTTAATTGAAATGCATTCCAGGTGACTACCTCATGAAGCTGGTTGAAAAAATGCCAAGAGTGTGCAAAGCTGTCAAGGCAAAGGATGGCTACTTTGAAGAATCTCAAATATAAAATATATATATATTTATTTGTTTAACACTTTTTGGGTTACTACATGATTCCATATGTGTTATTTCATAGTTTTGATGTCTTCACCATTACTTTACAATGTAGAAAATAGTAAAAATAAAGAAAAACCCTTGAATGAGTAGGTGTGTCCATGACTTGTACTGTACGTAAATGAGATATTTCTGTATTTCATTTTCAAAACATTTTCAAACACTTCTAAAAACATGTTGTCATTATGGGGTATTGTGTGTAGATGGTTAAGAAGAAACAAACATTCTATCCATTTTGAATTCAGGCTGTAACACAACAAAATGTGGAATAAGTCAAGCGGTATGATCCTTTCTGAAGGCACTGTGTCAGCTGATCTGGCTCAGATAGCCACACAAGTAAGTGGCTAAATACCTCATCTAGTGGAATGGATTGATTCTCATTAGGAAAAGGTGAAGCCATGCGTGACTCTCCATAGACATACAGCCCATAATTATTGGCACCCTTAATAAAGATGAGGAAAAAAGACTGTATAAAATAAATAATACAAATACTGAGCTATATTGTATGCTCAAACATTTTTTTAAAATATATTCTTTCATACGAATAAAATTGCTCAGAGAACAAGATAAAAAAAATTTCATAAAAAAAAATCTACAAAATAAAGGGGTCAAAATGATTGGCACCGCTGTTTTCAATACTCTGGCACCCTCCCCTTGCGAGGATAACTACACTGAGCCTTTTTCTAAAATGTTTTATGAGATTGGAGAACCCGTTGGGAGGGATCTTAGACCATTCCTCCATACAGAATCTTTCCAGATCCTTGATATTCTTCAGGTGCTAGAGTATTGAAAACAGGGGTGGTAATAACTTTGAGAATAAAAAATAAATAAATATCTTTCTCTGAACAATTGTATTAGTATAAAATATTATAATCCGACACACACAGCAATGTTTGAAGTGCGAGACACTGTGTGTGCGTGTTTGAAGTAAGCGTTCCGCCAGGAAACATTCCACGGGGCTCAGCTTATCTTTGATCTCGTTTGTGGCTTGTTTAGATCTGTATTTTAAGCAGCTAAACGCTCCATAGTTACCCATTAATTCCGGAGCCATTTTTTTACTTCACAGAAAGGGAGACAAAAACACATGTTTGCAGGCCTGCTGATAAGCCTGGCCATGAGAAGCCTGCAGGGACTAAGGGGGGAAGCTCAACTAACACCATATTGTGTGTCGGGGACTACATTTTTACACACAGCCACAGCAATGGGATTTGATGTCCTAGTGGGCAAAAGTCTTTCATCAAGGGTGTAAAAACGACCTAGAACCAAGTCGATGTATGTACTGTGATACACAGTGATAATATGGCAGGAAAAAGACAAGTGAAAACATGCTTTTCTCAGGATGTTTTATCCACCCATCCAACCTTTATCCATCTTTCCATTTACCTATCGAAACCATTCATTCGAAACATGGTGGATGTTAGCGAAGGCTTCCTGAAAACATGTTTGACTGTTTAAGACAACATGGTGAATGTTAGAGAAGGCTTGAGATGAGGTACACTGTCTCAGAAACCTCAAGGTAGTACTGTGCTGACACAGCCAGGACACAGAGGTTATGTCACTAGGTTGTGTTCACTCGTGTTCAGGGGAGCATATCATTATGTGTCCACTCAGTTTCTCTCCCTCTCCATCGAGAGGGGGCGGTGGTGACATCTTGTTCCGTTCTCACTCACGGGGATTCACCATATGCTGTGAAGTGTGAACATGTTTTAAATCCTCCCTCCAGAGTTGCCTGTTCTCCCTTCCACTCGAAGAAGTGTGATATGTTATATTCTAAGAAGAGCCTTGTGATTTACAACAGAAACTTCATTATAGAACATTTTACGTTTAAGTCATTTAGCAGACACTCTTATCCAGAGCGACTTACAGGAGCAATTAGGTTTAAGTGCCTCGCTCAAGGACACATCGACAGATTTGTCAACTAGTCGGCTCGGGGATTCGAACCAGCGCTCTTTCGGTTACTGGCCCATTGCTCTTAACCACTAGGCTACCTGCCGCCAGGCCTCTGCAGTCATTATAATCTGCCGCAATGTCTGCTTCCCCTTTACTGTGAATCACTGCATTGTGACATGAAGTGCCCTACGGCGGAACCACTGGGAGATGTGGAGGAGGATAAAGGACACCCACCCTGGCTGTTAGCAGCTCTGCTGGTTGGGTGAACACACACACAACACACACACACACACAGGCTGGATGACAGGGAGTGAGACAGATAGGATACTTTAGGTACCCAGGAGAAGACAGCACTGCTGAAACACAGGATCCTCACTTCAGAAGTGTTGTTGTGTTGTTCACTGTTCTATGGTTCTGGCTCAGAAGACAACATCATGTTGCTCTTGGACATAAGATGTTGCTCTTGAGCATAATGGTTTTGGACTATGCTCTTATTTTCAAATCAGGAACTGACCGGTTCACTGATTAGTTGAAGAATATTCCGCAGGCTCTGCTGATTGGGCTAATATTTCACTGTCTAGTAATGTATTCAGGATTATAAAGGCATGGAGAGGCCTCAGATAACATGGGATCATCATCTTGTTCAGAAAACAAGCACAGTCAGGGGCTCTAATGGTTGAACTAATAGTCAACACATTCACTGGAGTGAGACTAAAGATTCCATAGGTGTTTTTTTCTAAACAGTCATGGTTGGTTTAGTATTATCACTAACCATGAGGCAGAATAGCCAAAGTCCTGAATCATCAGCACAGGCATGGTCTAATAGTCTCTGACTCAGACAGAGGATCAATATCAATGTGGTTGCATATAAACAACTATGCCAAACCTAGAAAATACCTAGTCTTAAACACTACCTGTAATTGGTTGGGAAATGTGGCTTGATGGACTACTAGAACAAATTTTACCAAAACTCTAGAGTCGATAAGCCTTTAATTCAGACTTTATATCGTAGTTTGGCAGTTTTACAGGCAGGCACTTGGCAGGCGTAGCAGAGCTGTTGGGACCCATTTGATGAAAAGCCTTTTGTAAGCAAACAGATCAATGTATCTCACTAAAGCTGCAGGATAAATATACTTGTTCCTGTCTTCTGTATAAGTGTGTTGACTAGAAGAGATGTAACCTGTCAGTTAACACAGTAGTTGTTCTGTTGTGTTTCCACAGTGCTGTGACACAGAGGTGAAGGCTTCTATCAACACTGGGAGTCAACACAACCACATCTCCAGCTCCTGCTGCAGGAGGCTTGGGTGAGAGGCCTTATTCATCTCCCTCCCTCCCTCGCTCTCTCTCTTTCTCTTTCTTTCTCTGTCGACCTCTACCACACCCACACCCATCACATAGCACTCCTATTTGTCCAGGTTTGCCAACTAGCACCGAAATACAGAACGTCAACAAACACATTCGAGTTCCGCAGGCACTCACACAACCACAACAATCTCCACCAACATCAAACTGCACCGGCATCAACAAACTGACCTGTGAGAGACAGAACAAAGTAGCGTCCTAATAACCTCTACCATGGCCGTGTGTGTGTGTTGCCAGATTGGTTCCCACCCAGGAGGGTCCACCCTGTGATCAGACAGAGGGCCAGGGCTCTGTGAGGGGGCTGCAGCTGCAACTGGGCAGACAGAGTGTCCAGTTCTCTGCCCATGTCACAGGTAAGGAAGGGGAGATCACATATTACATCACATAAACATTTAAAGCAGCATTGCAGCCAGTTGTAATGACTGTCAATTAAGCAAGAGAGAGTCCACTCATACATGACAGTGTCAATGAAATGCTTTAGTTTTTCTTTCTCTGTAAACGTACATTCTGTTCCGCATTATCTGGACTGTAGGCGTGACAAACAACATTGAACCGAATAATGCTACGGATTGGATATGTAAACGTGATTATTTTCCACACCATCAAGGTTACTTCCCTTCACCAATGTCAATACAAAACCCCTTGGTGAAAAGCGGCCAACATAATCAGTGCCTAGATCCAACACTGTGTTTCAGACAGTAACGTTAACAGACGGTAATAGATTTGCTTACTGGTTGTGTTATTTTTGCATGCTTGCCCTATAATGGCAGCTGTCTTAAAAGGTGTTGGAGATGTGCTTGGCAGCCAATGTGTGTGTGAGAGCGTGTGTGTGTGTGTGTGTGAGAGAGAGTGAGTGTGTGTGTGTGTGTGCTCAGTATGCAGCATGTGCTCCTGACCTTTCCTATTCACAAAGACAAATAACACTGAGCAAGCAGGGAGAGATGGTTGAACACACAATGGTTGAACACACACACACAGAGCGTGCACGCACACACACACACATACATACATACACACAATCTCACACACACACAATGCAGATCGGAGAATTGAGATGTGCTGATGATTCCTGTTAGATTTGAGCTCATTTATGCAGTGTTAATGAATCATAGTCAGCGGGAGAAATGGCAGGTTCGAAATTCACTGTTTCTTATTCTGCCCTCTCTCTCTCTCTCTCTTTTCCTCTCTCCGTCTCTCCTTCTCTCTCCTTTTCCTTCTCTCACTCTCCCCACTCTCTCTCTCCATCCCTTCCACAGAGGATGAGGTGTTTGAGCTGTGCCTGGGACTTCAGACTCTGCAGGAACTCAGAGTAAGCCCTCATTAGTGTTGCAAATACGTAAATGCTGTGTTTTATCTGTCATCTTCCCTAAATCTCCCCCAACTTGAACTTTACAGCTAATGAAAATTGCTGCTAAAAATAATCATAAGGAAAAATGAAGCAGACATTGAGCTGTAGCAATTAGATTATGCAGAGACCTTAGTAACACATTGAAGATGCCGGTTCCTATCAGAACACATCAAGTAATACCTCGTTAAGACGGAGATGGAGACAGACAGGTTTGTGTTATGTTATCTGAGGGTTACGGCTGTCTGCTGGCGTTGCCTGGTGAGGACAGGGCTGCAGGTGAAAGCAGACAGATACGACAGCATTCAGATCAGCACATCTCACTGAGGAGGTTTAAAATGCTGCCATTTCCCCAGGATATCCCAGGAAATGGCAACACAACGTGACAGTCAACAAACAGAACAGGAGAGGAAAACACATGAACAGAATTCTGTCTAAGAGGGTCTGAAAGGGAAAGTGGAATTAGGCACCAGACTAATTGCAACCATTTCTCACAGAGAATCCAATTAATTAGACTTTAAGGGTACACTGGAAACCAGATCTACAATTACGCAAAAGCACCCCTGGAGGATCCGCGATACCGGAGACAATTTTCCTTCCAAGTGCACCCAGTCTCAGTATTCTCCTCCCTCTGCAAAACTCAAGATGGGAACTTTAACTCAATTTAATCATAGCTGAAAAGATTTCAAAATACTCCTTAAATAGATCGGTGGCTTGGAAAAAAGGGTGAATCCTAATTGAATTATCACGTATGCCTGCGAGGAAAGATACCCATACATGGAGATGGAGGAAGCCTGGATTTACAATTATAGACAACTGTTAGAACAGAGACAAAATGTTCAGTTTAGTCCCTGGGCCGTTCTGGTGATCTGGAAGTAAAACACAGAGCTCAGTGGAGTCTGTCAGCCCCAATGGAAAGCAGAGAGCTAGACTCAGGTGCATCTCACAGCCATTGTGTGAATTGTGATCACATATGCATGCACACTGGGGCATGCTTAATGTTGTGCAACATTGCATTGAGCCCCTCAAGAGAACCATTTGGATGGAAAAGTACATAACTGATCTAAAAAGAGTAGTGTCTACCTTTAAGGTCACCATGTGCAGACCAATTGAACCGCTATTTGGAGCAGCCGCGGCGACCTTTCGGAGGATATCGGTTTACATTACGGAATGAACATACTGTTGTCTAAAATGGCACTTTGTTGGATGAGTTTCCATGGCATTCTATCTGTGGTAGAGTTGAGGTTAAACCATGTTTTGACCCTATGGTCAGTCACGGTCACCCAACTGATGTCTCCCATATCTATCCTTTATCTCCAGTGCTGTATGGACCTGAGCAGTAGAGTCCTGAAGCTCCAGGGCTCAGGGGAGGAGCTGCCTTTCCTGGAGCCGCCATTGGTCAGCCAGTGCCATCATCATGACAGCAATGAGAACCTGTGACCCTGGCGTGTCACAAACTCCCAGCCGTCCCGCGCCCTCCTCTGATTGGCTGGAGCTGACAAAACATGATGCGGTCCGAATCTGGACTGTCCAATCAGTGTCTCGCACTGCCAGCAACATGGATGAACATCCCAATTCTATTCAATTTACACCACTGTGTTTGTTTCTGTGGAATTAAGACATTACCATGATGTAACAATCTTCATAATGATGTACTTAATCAAGCTGTTTTTAATCTGCCAGACAGTGCATCATTGTTCAATACACTCTTAGAAAAAAGGAATTCAAAAGGGTTCTTTGGCTGTCCACATAGGAGAACCCTTTCTGGTTCCAGGTAGAACTCTTTTGGGTTCCATGTAGAATCCTCTGTATAAAGGGTTCTACATCGAACTCAAAAGGGTTCTTCTACCTGGGACCAAAAAGGGTTCTTCAAAACGTTATCCTATGGGGACAGCCGAAGAACCCTTTTAGGTGCTAGATAGCACCTTTTTTTCTAAGAGTGTACTGAAACATGCTGAGGTGTCAGACAATGATTATCATTTGAAATGAACATATTGTGATTTGGAGGTATAAAATAATTTACGTTGATCATCAATTAAATGCCAAAACTGTTTGAAATCCAAACTCAGTTCAACCTTGAGGAAAAATATATATCTCCCTCACATCCGTTTACAGAGTGATAGTCTTCTAGATGTCCTCTCATGCGTGCTCAAGAGAAACGGTGAAAAACCTCTAAATTGTTCCAAGTCTTATGAAACATTTGAATCAGCCTGTTCAGGACAGGGAATCCAGGAAGAGATGTGAGGAAACTACTGCTATTCCTGAACAAACTGTCTTCAGCCAGGTGAAGGCTCTCTCTCTCTCTCTCTCTCTCTCTCTCTCTCTCGCTCTCTCATGAAGAGTGCTCCTAATAATGTCACAATGACCCACATCAAAACTAGTTCTCAATAAATCCACTTAAATGTTAATAGAGTCCTGGAGCTAGTCAGACGGACCGCACAGCAAAAAATATCCAAACATTCCAACATTCTGCATGATTTTTTTGTAGAAGTCTGCTTTTGTATACGTCTGGATGTTTGTGTTCCTGTGAGAGTGTGTCAGTGTGTGTGACTAGGAGATGTGCGAGTGTGTGTACGTACTGGTGGATGTGCACTGTGTGTGTGTGTGTGTGTGTCGGAGTGCATGTCAATCGAGGAGGGGCTTTTCTGTTTCCATATGGTTAGTGGCTAGTGTTTCACATGGGAAAGAAAAAGGGATACGTTCTATCTACTTCTCCTCCTCCCAGCTCCGGTCAGAGGGCGCTGCCAAGACGGAGCCGACCCCAGCTGCCTTCCTTCCCTCGTCTTCTTCAGGGGACATTAATCACTCTGTTCTGAGGCTGCTCTCTGGGCCAAGGCCCTCATAGATGTTTGTTTAAGCATATTCTCTCTCGCTCTCTCTCTCAATTTATTCAGTTCGGGAAACAAATCTGCTTGGTACATTTTTCCTCTTCTCATTCGTTCCACTTTTGCTGACGTACGTTATTCACTTTGACAAGCCATGTTTGCTGATTTGGTCTTTTACTAGGGCCGGCGCACCGGCACCGAATCACCATCAGGCCTCTACCTGTTGCCTGACTCACAGTTTCACAATACAGGGTCGACTACAGCGCCGAAACTGGCTTGAATATTTCTCATTATCCTTTACAGCACGGTTCCAGCTACTATGGTGGATACGTAACCATGCCAACCCAGTACTGTACAGCTCGGCTTGGTTCAGTTTGACCCTATGGTGTGAATCAGGCATGTGTGCGAGCCAAAAGGCCACACTATAATCAAATTAAATTAAATTTTATTGGCCACATGCGCCGAATACAACAGGTGCAGACATTACAGTGAAATGCTTACTTACCCACTAACATGCATTAAACTCTGCCTTGATCCATTTGCATTGTGTGGAAAATTGATGAGCGCTTCTGCAGCCCTCAGAAAGGTCATCATGTTCTGCTTTTACCATCTGGACCTGTATTCAAAGAGTCTCTGAGTAGGGGTTTCCACTAGATATCACAGCCACAAAGTCAGAACGGATATCAAAAAGATATCATGAAAACATAAATGAGCTTTTTGGTCTTAATTTAAGGTTAGGGTTAGGCATAAGTTTCGCAGTGTGGTTAAGGTTACGGTTAGATTTAAAATCAGATTTGAGGAATTGTAGAAATAGGAGGGGTTTATGTATTTGTGGCTGTGGTAACTAGTGACTACCCTGTGTAGGTGCTGATATCAGATTAGTCATGCCTTTCGGAGCATAATGGATAAGATTACATGGATCTGATCCTAGATCAGCACTCCTACTCTGAGACTTTTTGTTTATATGGGCCCTGGACTGTGCCATGCTCTAGACTGTGTACCAATATCCATCTGACCTCTAGCTCTTTCTACGGAGGTCACCCACGAATAGATTGCCAATGTTTCGTACTAGTGTACTTCCTAATATGCTGTGCGATGGTAATCGATGTATGAAACACATTAACGTTTTTTTCTGAACAGTATTTTCTCTGCCTATTAAAAGATGTATTCTGGCTAGATATGCTTACTGTTTTTTATAGGTCTAATTTGCACACATTTACTATGCCAAGACTAAGATGTGCCAGTCACATCTTAAAGAGGAAAAACAAGACTAAGCTAACAGTACAACCATTTATCTGCTCAAAACACAAGCAGTATCACTAATATCCACCACCTGATCAACTGGAGGGAAGAAGCGAGGATATTCAGCTTGAACTAAAACATGAGTCACTGTGCTGCCATTTTCTTTTTTAATAACCCACTTGTAGCTCTGATATTCTCGTGGTTGTGTTGCTGTGACGTCGCTGTTCCCTGTTCTGGTACGCGGTGGCTATAAAAATACCCTTTTCATATTGGTGCAGCAGAGAAAGCAGATGTTCCCACAGCGAGGGACTGGGGGCTAGAGGCCTGGAGGGATGACTCCTTTGACCAGGGAGCAGGTCCCTGGCTGGCTGTGTCCCTGTGCTAATGCCAACATGTGTAACAGATGTGATCGTACTATGTAACTCTATTGCGTTGTGTTTTTAAAGAAAGGACTATCCAGCCAGCAATCCCTGTTGATTGGTGTTTATTCTGATGATAGACACAAGTAAGCAAATTAGATATGAAGGACAACAGTATGTTGATGGCTGTAGATTCATTGTTAGTCGTTTGCATGTTATTATCATAATGGGTATTTTGTAATCAAACATCATAACAATGACAAAAATAGTACAAAATACAATAAATGTAAGTACCTGACGATAGACACAAGGAAGCACATTAGATGTGCAGGACCAACAATATGTTGATGGCTGTAGATTTGTGATTTGTGTGTTTGTCACGTTCGTGTGAGGACGGGAGACAAGCAGGGATAGATACATGTTTATTTAAACTAATAAAACCTTGACAAAAAATAAACCAAGATAGTGAAGTCAAGGTAGACAAAACAAACATACCTTATACTGAACAAGATCCCACAACCCACTAGTGCTAATAGGCTGCGCGAGTATGGGCCCAACTCAGAGACAACGAGCGAGCAGCTGCCTCTGATTGGGAACCACACCCGCCAACATAGATCTAGAGACTAGATCAAACTAGAAAATAAATATAGAAATACAACATAGGAAAGTACACCCTGACTAACAAATAAGAGTCTAGAGTCAGGGGTGACAGTGTTAGCATGGAAATAACTGTGAATAAGCAGGGAGCTTATGGACCATTACAATTAGAGCATGCTAGCTAAATCTTAAAATAACATAAAAAGAACACACAATACAAGTGCATTTGGAAAATATTCAGACGTTGACTTTTCCACATTTTGTTATAGTTATTTAAAATTGATTACATTATTTTTTTTCCTCATCAATCACACACAATACCCTAGTAATGACAAAGCGAAAACAGGTTTTTAGAGTTTTTGCAAATGTATAAAAATTTTTTTTAATAATTTTAGAATAACCTAAAAAAGGGAAAAAGTAAGGTTGAATACCTTCCGAAGGCACTGTACAGTAAATCAAAATTGGACACACCATTCAGGGTTTTATTTTAATTTTTAATGTAAAATTAGTGAAGACATAAAACTATGAAATAACAAAGGAATCATGTAGTAAAAAAAAGTGTTAAACCAATCAAAATATATTTTAGATTTAGATTCTTCAAAGTAGCACCCTTTGCCTTGATGACAGCTTTGCACACTCTTGGCATTCTCTCAACCAGCTTCATGAGGAATGCTTTTCCAACAGTTGAAGGAGTTTCCACATATGCTGAGCACTTGTTGGCTGCTTTTCCTTCACTATGGTCCAACTCATCCCAAACCATCTCAATTGGGTTGGGGGTTGGGGATTGTGGAGGCCAGGTCATCTGATGCAGCACTCAATCACTCTCCTTGGTCAAATAGGCCTTACACAGCCTGGAGTGTGTGTTTTGGGTCATTGTCCTGTTGAAAAACAAATGATAGTCCCACTAAGCGCAACCAGATGGGATGGCGTATCTCTGCAGAATGCTGTGGTAGCCATGCTGGTCAAGTGTGCCTTGAATTCTAAATAAATCACAGACGGTGTCACCAGCAAAGCACCCCCACACCATTACACTTCTCCTCCATGCTTCACGGTGGGAACCACACATGGGAGATCATCCGTTCACCTACTCTGCGTCTCACAAAGATACTGGCGGTTGGAACCAAAATCTCAAATTTGGACTCATCAGACCAAAGGACAGATTACCACCGGTCTAATGTCCATTGTTCGTGTTTCTTGGCCCAAGCAAGTCTCTTCTTCTTATTGGTGTCCTTTAGTAGTGGTTTCTTTGCAGCAATTCGACCATGAAGGCCTGATTCACACAGTCTCCTCTGAACAGTTGATGTTGAGATGTGTCTGTTACTTGAACTCTGTGAAGCATTTATTTGGGCTGCAATCTGAGGTGCAGTTAATTGCCGATTTCTGAGGCTGGTAACTCTAATGAACTTATCCTCCTTTCCTGTGGCGGTCCGCATGAGAGCCAGTTTCATCATCGCGCTTGATGGTTTTTGCGACTGCACTTGAAGAAACTTTCAAAGTTCTTGACATTTTCCGACTTGACTGACCTTCATGTCTTAAAATAATGATAGACTGTCATTTCTCTTTGCTTATTGGAGCTGTTCTTGCATAATATGGACTTGATCTTTTACCAAATCTTCTGTATACCCCCCCTACCTTGTCACAACACAACTGATTGGCTCAAATGCATTAAGAAGGAAATACATTCCACAAATTAACTTTTAACAAGGCACACCTGTTAATTGAAATGCATTCCAGGTGACTACCTCATGAAGCTGGTTGAGAGAATGCCAAGAGTATGCAAAGCTGTCATCATTTGTTTAACACTTTGTCGATTACTACATGATTCCATATGTATTATTTCATAGTTGTGATGTTTTATTTTATTTATTTAATTATTTTACTAGGCAATCAGTTAAGAACAAATTCTTATTTACAATGACAGCCTACACCGCCAAACCCGGACGACGCTGGGAAGCCGCCCATGGGACTCCCAATCACGGCCGGTTGCAGATACAGCCTGGAATCGAACCAGGGTCTGTAGTGACGCTCAAGAACTGAGATGCAGTGCCCAGACCGCTGCGCCACTGGAGCCCAGGTCTTCACTATTATTCTACAATGTAGAAAATAATAAAAATAAAGAAAAACCCTGGAATGAGTAGGTGTGTCCAAACTTTTGACTGGTACTGTATATATACATGGAAATGTACATAGTGAACTCATACATATTGTAAAGTAAATAGAATGCACTATTTCAGAACGTGACCTATCACTTTCAGGTCAATATCAGACTCTGAAGAATTGACGTTTTGCCGATCTCCCCCTATCTGCAAACATGACCAATGGCATAATATGTCATTTCAACCAACCAATAGGAATACATAAACATCGAATACATATTTCTGCAGTGGCAAGTGGAAACATAACCAACCCTGTTACACATGCTCCCACCCCTTATCAGAGAGGAATCAGGGAGGCAGGCTGCCTCTGTTTGTTTATACCCCATACCAGCCCAGCCCCAGGTGCTCTGCGTTAAGCGACGACTAGAGCCATACATATTACACAGATGTATCTCTATATATGACTGTGAATGACTACAAGCCCAAAACAATGCTACTAGTTTTATCTTGGCACCCAGAACCAAATCAGCTTCAATGTTAAGGCTGTCACAATATACTATTTTCTCACTGTTATCCATGTCCACAGTGCTGCTGGAATAATAACAGGTACTCCAGTACACAGGTTTCAGAATAACAAAACTGCCAAGTCCATTCATCTCATCAGGACTGTCTGTCTCTAAGTAACTGTTTCACCTGAGCCATGGGACGTCCCTGGCTTATTCTAGGTTAAAACACAAAGCATAGACACACAGAGAGAAGGCACACTGCGGAGCTACATTATATCAAAGCCGGGTACAGTACGCCCCCCGAGCCCCCTACAGATAACCCAAAGCATAGTCATCTGTGCAAAACTGCAACTTTCCTTTGGAGTCAGTGCACAGGCCACATCCTGTCACTGCTCTAACTCGCCACATCATTTGTTCCTCTGCAGAGAACAACGTCATAATTCAACGGTGTAAATGTTGAACACAGGAAACAGATATAGTAATGGTGCGCTCTACTGATGTTACTTTTCGGGGGTTTTGACACCTCCGGACTTCCGCCCAGCTATTTTCTTGCTTGATTACTTGAAAACTGCTGTGAACAAAACAGAAAACCGTGTCTATTATTGTCACTTGTGATTCTGTTGGTCATATGGTTAAAAATACATGAAACTAGAGGCATCAAACCCTCTTTTGCCTCCCACACTAAAGTCTAGCCACTTCTGAAGTCTCTCCCCTCAGACCTGAAGTACGGTGTCCATTTTAGGACACCCTCACACCTCCACAAATAGACACCGTACCGGAGACAGTTCTCACTTACTGGAAGGAGAGAGGCTCAGAAAGCCCATCTCCTCTTCAGAGCCTAGCAGGGGACATACTCAGACACACTAGAGGAAAGGCTGAAATAACACTCCCACTCACTGAACCATTACACACTGAGTGTCAGAGCAATCTCTCTCTGTCTTCATCACTACACATGGGGTCTATCTCAGGTTACATAGGCATTACACTGATGAAAGATGGTCAATGTGTGACTGTGTCCAACCGGTCATGAATGGAAGAGCCTTCTTTGCTTTTAAGCATTGCCAGGCTGAATAGTGTAACTATGGCAATTGAAAGAAAAGTGTTGTTTCAAATCATGTACAAGAAAGCACAATTGCAGTCAAAATTGCGGGCCAGTGCGACACTAAAGACAAGTCTCATCACACATGGCAGCTCCCCAATTCAATTATAATCTATTTTGAAATCAATAATCCCGTCTATATAAAGGGTATGAAATATATTGGAGGGATAAGATTATAAAATGCTGTGGCAGGGGGAATGATAATCCTATTTCTGTCCAGGGCCAGGTTATACAGGTCATACAGTATTATAATTGACATGTTACCTGCTCCTGTTGTAATAGATCTGATAATAAACAGACAGGTTCTCCTCCACCCCACCAACCCTGTCTGTCTGTCTGTCTGTATTCTGTTTGTCAACTCACAATGTGATGATTTGTCCTGCCTGTCAAAGAGAAATTGCTCTTTGGGTTTCAATTCCGCCTCTCTCTCCATCTCTCACTGCTGTGGTGAAGTGATGATTCTGTTTGGCACGCATAGGGTTCTCCTGTGGGTACCTGGAGGGTGGTCACGAACAGCCCCAGCTTACTGCTGCCTGAGCCCAGGAAGAGCTGCTGGGGGAATATTAATCGGGCACACACACAAACACAAACACACACACACAGCATGCGGAATGACACAGTGGAAAATCCCACAGGGACAGGTCCCCCTCCCACAGACAGCAACATGACTCCTTCCTGTCTGTAATGAAACATGCTCTCTACACACTGACTAGCAGTACTACAGGAACATCATGGTTAATTAAAAAACATTACACTGACATTCACATCAATGTGCGCGCCGTGCTTAGTGGATACGCTGTGTTTGAAATCCTCGCCGCTGTGATAAAATCGCTTATTAAAATGGCCACTTGTGTCATTCATCCTGCATCAAACCCCCGGGGGGATCATGAGTTTATGAAATGGTGAAGTATTAAGCTCGACACCGCAACGGAATTGGATGCCATTCAGCTGTGTCAAATGGCATGGTGGGGGCCGTGGAGGAGACAGAGCCTAGCCCCTCACATCATGGACCCTTGATGGCCTATAGAGATATACAGTGTTTGATAGAGCAGAGACCTTGAAGGGACAATGATGGCTGAACTGGAACATGAATCAGTCCCAGTCGTAGTGATCAGGCCGAAGGACGGGAGGGAAGGGGGGCTTCTTTAGTGTCACACAAGTGCTATCTGGGCAGATTGACCCGCAGCCAACCACTCTATACTATTAGCCGTGTGAGGAGATTGCCATGACAACCGAGTGACCTGATGGCGAAAGTGAAGTATTTGAGGGGGATACTCCCTTACAGAAAAAAAGAATGATTTGACATGTGAAATCATGTGTTTTTGGAACATTTCACGTGATCACATTTTCACATGTGTAGTTTGACGTTATCACATGTTGCTTTACATGTTGTCACATGTTATCACATTAACTTAACATAAGGTCACATGTGAAGTTCATGTGGTCTTTCCGTAAAGGCTGTTTGTACGAGGGGTGGCTGTCAGTTTTCAGAATAGGACGATTTTCTTTTCAGTCATAGAGAAGATGCTATTTCCTACAGTACATATTTTTAGCCATGTCTTTGAGCTTAGATGGACTCAAAGGGAAATTTTTCCAAACCCTTTTATGTTGGATAAAGCTCTTATAGCCTAATGCCTTCAACTCCAAATCAGATTTTTTCCCCTTCAGCTTTAACTTCAATTATAACTTGATTAGTATAATTTGTATTATAATTTGTAATGAAATTAAATGTACCACTTTCTTCTAAGATCATTATAGCTGTTGATAATTTTCCAAAATGATATTATGTAGTGTAAATCAAATGACATGCTGCAAAGCAACTTCAATAACAGCAGACAAAAAAATTTTTATATTACGTGATTATCCTTCATTTAAAATTATACAAATGCATCCATTATAGGCCAATCACCCATAGGGGGTGTTTAGAAACGTCACGCTGTCAGTTTTCATAGAGCCCGCCCTGATTATAGCCTCACCATTCTGTTTCATCACAACAGTTGTTCAACCTTCCTATGATTACATTAACCCGGTAGCCATGCTCTGTGGAAACACATTAAAATGATAACATTCTCTATCTCTGAGACAAAAGTCCTTCATCCATTAAACACAGTCAAAAAAAGTGTTGTTTGTCTCATGCCACAGTAATGGGAGCAACGATCAACGTAAAAACATAATCACAAAACTTGTTCAACCGCCTGGCAAGACCCATTAATATAATGATTAACAGGGAGGAAGGAGGACATAGAACACACATCATTCTACAGTTCCCATCGCCGGTTCATTAAATTCCCTAATGAACGTATGTGACAAGTTCTAACTTCTAACCTGGACAAGTGAAACTAAACAGATGTCAACGCTGACTATCAATATAACTGTAAAAACTACAGGAGAGTGGAGAAAAGAATAGCTCCTTTTCTTAAATATACACACACACACACACACACACACACACTGCTGGCGGGGACATTACCCCTGGGTGGTCAGTTCCCAGGGTCATCCGTCTGCTGCTTCTGTATTAGATAGTGTAACATCCAGCCTGACTGCTTTGGAGAAATATCAGGGCAAAGGTCAAATTCACACAGGATCCATCCCACTCCTCCATGTTGCACTTATTATTCCAGGCCAGGGGTGTCCTATGTGGGAAATAATTAAATATGAAACCGATTGCTGGTCTTGACATTACTCTATTTGCTGGGGCTTGACACACGTCTACATAAAGTAGACAGACAAACACTTAAGAACATAACATTCTAAGATTTTATATACTGAATAACCACATAAGGTAGCAAGTACTTGGACTGCAGTCAGAAGCCTTAGTCGGCAGATGGAGTCAAATGTCGAGCCCAAGTGGAAACCAGTTATAGAAGGCAGTGTTTTGCTGTCCCTTCAGTGTTGACGCACAGAGACACAGGTCCTGGGAACCAGCGTGACACACTGACGTGCCAACCGTTTGACCATTAACGGTCAAAACAGGAACAAGTCTCGACAAAGCTGATAGGAATTCTGCTGACCAATGGGCCGGCTACATATAAGGGCATATATCAGCGTTGTTTTTCTCATGCCACAGTAATGGGAGCAACGATCAACGTAAAAACATGATCACATAACTTGTTGAACAGCCTGGCAAGACCCTTTAATATAATGATTAACAGGGAGGAAGGAGGACATAGAACACACACATCATTTTACTTTTCCCATTGAAGGTTCATTAAATACCTTAATGAACGTACAGGTAACTGCCAAAATAAAGGAAACACCAACATAAAGTGTCTTTATAGGGCATGGGCCACCACAAGCCAGAACAGCATCAATGCACCTTGGCATATATTCTACAAGTTTCTGGAACTCTATTGGAGGGATTCCTCCATGGGAAATTCCATCCTTCGTGTTTTGTTGATGGTGGTGGAAAACGCTGTCTCAGGCGCCACTCCAGAATTTCCCATAAGTGTTCAATTGGGTTGAGATCTGGTGACTGAGACGGCCATGGCATATGGTTTACATCGTTTTCATGCTCATCAAACCATTCAGTGACCACTCGTGCCCTGTCGATGGGGGCATTGTCATCCTATGGGGGGCATAACCATGGTGGCCAAAATAATGGCCAAGATAATGGCCTGCCCAGCATTTCTATACATGACCCTAAGCATGATGGGATGGTAAACATTTAATTAACTCAGGAACCACACCTGTGTGGAAGCACCTGCTTTCAATACACTTCATATCCATAATTTACAAGAGTTTCCCTTATTTTGGCACCTACCTGTATTTAACTTCTAACCTGGAGAAGTGAAACTAAACATGAGAAATGTGTCCCTGGTCCCTGAGCTTTGGTACATACTGCACTGCAGGGCCTTGACCCATCATCTCAAGGGCAGGAGAGAGCTACAAGAGACACCTGAGCCCAGAGTGTAGACAAACACACGCACGACACACACACACTCTCTCACTAAGAGTCCCCCCACACACACTTTGGGCAGCCACTGAGTCCTCCACTCTTCCCCTCCTCATTTATAATGCATGAGAACCAGAGTAGACAGATTAGAGCCTGATATAGGATCTTCCCTTTGGGAGACAGGGGAATTCCCCTATAGACCCATCCAGCAGTCAGCTAGTGTTTACTTGTTGCCTCTACTTAGAAGTCCTCTGCAATACAAAACTGACAAACAAGAGTACAGTCTTGCTGCCACGGTGATGGTGAAGTTACATAACGCTGTTAGTATTATGTAACATCAGTACCACTCCAGATTTTTGAGGATCAACGATTACAGAACAAAAAGACAGAAAGAATCAGACTAAAATGGCTGACATTTGGGATAACTTACAAGATCAAAAGCCGGGAATTAATATTGGTAGTTGAACCTATCGCTACATTAACTCAAACTGGCACATTGCCTTAGGGCAGGACTCATCATGAGGGGCCTGAACTCATCATGAGGGGCCGCAGTGGCTCGTGGGTCTGCGTACCCATATCCATACTCCCCCCCCCGTGACAGCGAAGATAAAAAATAAAATAAATATAAAGAAGATTTTGCAATTTTATATCTCATTCCATGCAATTCTACTCCTTTTGTCATGGGTGGAGAGAATATTCTGCAGTTTTACAGCCAATTTCCTGCAATTCTACACATTCCTGCAATTCTACACAGTTTTAATATGATAACTGATGATCAATGGGCCCCACCCCGGTTGGTAATTCGACTATGCTTGCTACAAGTTTAGATAGCGATAGATAGAGGCCCTGCATATAACTATCCCGTTAGAAACATTGGTGCAGACATCCTCTTGAATATAGTAGATTAGCATTTTCATTTCATATAACCTTTAATTATACAGGTTATTCACATTGAGATACAATCTCCTTTATGAGTATATATCACTTCAATGTGTCTTCTAGACCCTATTTCTAAACTAGTCTGGTGCATGGAATACAAATAACTATGCCAGAGGGGAGATCTGAGACAGTGAGACAGCATGAAATAGATACAAGCTGAGCTAGGCAAAACAGACACGTTTCATAATAGGATTCTACCAAAAACATGAGACAACTAACAGTCAGTGTGTGATTCAGCCTTTATTCAGAGTATTTACATAAATGAGGAGAAAAGAGAGGGGGGTGGAGAGGAGAGGTGAGGGTCATGTTTGTTTATCCGGCCAGCTTCTTCAGCAAGTGTCCATACAGCGTGTCTCCCACCAGCTCTCTCACGGCCTCCGTGTCCTCGGCATCTGTCAGAGACACAAATGATGGCCATGACCCTTGATCTTTGATCAGATACTGATCATATGACCTGTCTGTCCTCTGGCGGTATGGGAGCCTTCTGATCTAAAGGTTACAGGTTCGAATCCCTCTGAGGGAGCTGGGACTGCTCTGTATTCAACTCTGTCTTTAGTGGGGTTGAGTCAGAGTGGGTTATGAAATGTAGATGAGAGCACTGTTTTAGATGAATAATAAATCACAGCTGAGCCAATGCAGGAGCTCCCTGCTGCTCTGTGAAGCTCTTCTACCTGCATTCACTTACATTTACATTTTACATTTTAGTCAAACACTCTTATCCAGAGCGACTTACAGGAGCAATTAGGGTTAAGTGCCTTGCTTAAGGGCACAGACAGATTTTTCACCTAGGCGGACTTAGACTGGGGAGTTTAGAATGCATGACAATGGTTGCTTAGTGAAGGTAATGCAGAAACAGTGTGACATCATCATGCAGAAGCAGGATGGCATGCATTACGGATGGCCCATTCACATAGCTGGCCCCTTAATGAAAATGCATTAGGGCAGAATGTTAAATCAATCAAGAGATGCACACAGGTAGTATGTAGTAGCTGCATGTCCTCGCTTTCTTGTTGAGGGTACAACTTTATAAGTGTTGTTAAAACACATATTTACATAGTAATGACATACTGCAGACAGGTACACAGGTTCACTTAACATAAATGTTTTAGTTTGCAACAGTAAAACACCTGGGAGTGGAGGTACAATGTAAACTATACCATCTGCATGGCAACGCCGCTGAGAAGACACTCAGTCTATTCATTTACTGCTGAAATAAACACAAGCAGAGAGAGATAAAAGTCCCCACAGGTATAACAAATATGCCTCTCTCCTGCATTCTCACACAATGTGAAGTCAGAGAAAAGAAGCTTCTAGATAAACAACATAAAACACACCATAGCTACATTTACTTTACCCCCTTCCTTGTTATTAAGCAATGACTCATATATAAAATCTCAGTTCTGTCGACAGAGTCAGAGAAGGGGGATGTGTTTGGTTGTTATTTGTGATGGGTGGGTGAAGATGTGTACCATTGTGTGTGGAACTCAGACTTGGTGACAGGCGACAGCTACACACACACAGGCAGCGCTATCTATCAGCAATAAGCTGATGTCACACTGCTAGCTGGGTTTAGCCATAATGACCTCCCTCTCTCTAGCTACAGTAGATCTCGTCTGTCGCTCTTTTTCTCTCTCTAACATCTCCCTCTCTTTGAGCCTCTCCCTCACTCCCTCTCTCTTCCAAACCCTATATTGCCCTCTCCCCCTCTCTTTCTTCCCCACTAACATCACTATCTCTCTCTATCTCTCTCTCCCTACCCCTTTCCCCTCCCCTCCCTCGCTCTCTCCCAACCCCCTCTCTCTCGCTCTCTCTACCTCCTTTCCCTCCTCTCTCTCTCTCTCTCGCTCTCTCCCAACCCCCCTCTCTCTCTCCCTCCTCAGCCCTCGGTCTCCATGACCACTATGTGTCTCATGATGAGTTAGGTAACAGTTCTCTGAAATCGCAAAGAGGAGCACCAACACACCCAGAGGCTCAATTATTAACACATGCTGCAGGAACAGGAAGCTCCGTTCCGGCCATTATTATGAGCCGTTCTCCCCTCAGCAGCCTCCACTGGTGTCAGGTACAGTGGGGAAAAAAAGTATTTAGTCAGCCACCAATTGTGCAAGTTCTCCCACTTAAAAGATGAGAGAGGCCTGTAATTTTCATCATAGGTACACGTCAACTATGACAGACAAATTGAGGAATAAAAATCCAGAAATTCATATTGTAGGATTTTTAATGAATTTATTTGCAAATTATGGTGGAAAATAAGTATTTGGTCACCTACAAACAAGCAAGATTTCTGGCTCTCACAGAACTGTAACTTCTTCTTTAAGAGGCTCCTCTGTCCTCCACTCGTTACCTGTATTAATGGCACCTGTTTGAACTTGTTATCAGTATAAAAGACACCTGTCCACAACCTCAAACAGTCACACTCCAAACTCCACTATGGCCAACACCAAAGAGCTGTCAAAGGACACCTGAAACAAAATTGTAGACCTGCACCAGGCTGGGAAGACTGAATCTGCAATAGGTAAGCAGCTTGGTTTGAAGAAATCAACTGTGGGAGCAATTATTAGGAAATGGAAGACATACAAGACCACTGATAATCTCCCCTCGATCTGGGGCTCCACGCAAGATCTCACCCCCGTGGGGTCAAAATGATCACAAGAACGGTGAGCAAAATCCCAGAACCACACGGGGGGACCTAGTGAATGACCTGCAGAGAGCTGGGACCAAAGTAACAAAGCCTACCATCAGTAACACACTACGCCGCCAGGGACTCAAATCCTGTAGTGCAAGACGTGTCCCCCTGCTTAAGCCAGTACATGTCCAGGCCCGTCTGAAGTTTGCTAGAGTGCATTTAGATGATCCAGAAGAGGATTGGGAGAATGTCAGATTAAACCAAAATATAACTTTTTGGTAAAAACTCAACTCGTCGTGTTTGGAGGACAAAGAATGCTGAGTTGCATCCAAAGAACACCATACCTACTGTAAAGCATGGGGGTGGAAACATCATGCTTTGGGGCTGTTTTTCTGCAAAGGGACCAGGACGACTGATCCGTGTAAAGGGAAAGAATGAATGGGGCCATGTATCGTGAGATTTTGAGTGAAAACCTCCTTCCATCAGCAAGGGCATTGAAGATGAAACGTGGCTGGGTCTTTCAGCATGACAATGATCCCAAACACACCGCCCGGGCAACGAAGGAGTGGCTTCGTAAGAAGCATTTCAAGGTCCTGGAGTGGCCCAGCCAGTCTCCAGATCTCAACCCCATAGAAAATCTTTGGAGGGAGTTGAAAGTCTGTGTTGCCCAGCGACAGCCCCAAAACATCACTGCTCTAGAGGAGATCTGCATGGAGGAATGGGCCAAAATACCAGCAACAGTGTGTGAAAACCTTGTGAAGACTTACAGAAAACGTTTGACCTGTGTCATTGCCAACAAAGGGTATATAACAAAGTATTGAGAAACTTTTTTATTGACCAAATACTTATTTTCCACCATAATTTGCAAATAAATTAATTAAAAATCCTACAATGTGATTTTCTGGAAATATTTTTCTCATTTTGTCTGTCATAGTTGACGTGTACCTATGATGAAAATTACAGGCCTCTCTCATCTTTTTAAGTGGGAGAACTTGCACAATTGGTGGCTGACTAAATACTTTTTTTCCCCACTGTAGCTGGACCATCTGTCACTCTGTGAGCACAGCAGCTACTGGCTCCTACAGAGAGGGCCATGCAGAGCAGCAGAGTATAGTACACATGCACACTCACACAGTACATGCATATGCAACACAAACATAAACAGACAGGAAGCTAGCTACTGTATTATGTAGTGCAGTCTATGTCATTCATTAGTGGGACAGGCCAGGGACAGATGGAGATGGTGCTCATGGAGCGGAAAGCTAAGCATGAATAGACTCGACAGCATGTAGTCCTAAAAACGGAAATGAGTTACCTCTGGTTCGTTTCTATGGGAGAAATGAATGAGGAAAGAATGGGGTTTTGGGATAAACGCCGAAAATAAGGTCTGAGGTTAACACAGGCTTAGAAGTTCCTATACGTTTTGTTCTATGAGATAGTATCAGTAAATCATTCATTTACTCATTCATTAATTCATTAGTCAGTTAACATGACCTTCATGAATTACGAAACCTTTAATGTGCTTTACATGCTTTTTTAAATTACATAAATGCTTCAGAATTCACAAAAAGTGACGTTAGCTGATGAAGATTATTTCATAGAACAAAACGTATAAGATCTCTTAAGCCTGTGTTGACCACTGACTTTATTTTCTGCGTTTATCCAAAAACCCTACAAAAACTCCTTTCATTTGTCAATAGGCTTTGCCCAACTAACCATGGCAGAGTGCCTACATAAAGACACCATTACTATTGCTCTCTATTCACAATATATACGTATAATATATATCCACAGTCTGTCCTGTGTATTTCCACCCACATCCTATAATGAGCAGCTGTGTGATGGATTCTCTGTATGTGTCCCTCAGTGCGTGTGTGCGTGCGAGGGTGTGTGTGTGTGTGCGTGCGCATGATTGTGTGTGTGCGTGTGTGATGTGTTTGTGAATCTGGGCATCCCTTTGACAGTGTTTCTAGCCTGCTGAGAGAGAATTCCCCTGGGATAGAGAGAGGGAAGAAGAGAGAGGCAGAGAGAGAGAGAGAGAGATGAAGAGAGAGTGGTCCCCTGGATTACAGCCCCTGCCTCTAGAAATACTCCAGTCACGCATCAGAACAACAGTCTGCTGGCAGGGACAGGCTTTACATACATTTGGACGAGTTGAGTTAGAGTACATGAATACAGAACTGTAGATGCACTGTTTATGTGTCAGGTAGCATTAGCTGAGTTAATGGGGAACTAAACAAAATGGTGGACAGGCAAACCCAGGAGCTTTCTACCTGGTGCTGCTGTCTAATTCAATTACATTTAAGATCATTTTTGTATTTCGACCTACTTAGTCCACCTGTTGGCTCTCCCTAGTAATGAGCCTGGGGATGAGGTTAGACCTACTTCATTTTTTCTTGATATGGTTTGAGTGCGAGTAGCTTTTAGGTTTACATTGTTGTTTAACTCCAACTCACCCACTCCCAGTTGCTCCAGCAGGGCCTTGAACTCTGGCCTCTCCTCCAGGACCCTAAGGAGGTGGGTGGGCTCCATGCGCTCCAGCTCCACTCTCCAGTAAACATAAATCTTGTGGTTGAAGCTGACGTACACCAGACAGGGGCTGTTCTTGCCATCCTTACAGGTGTACTGACCTGTTAAACACCAAAATGTAAGGCAGACAACCACAGGGAAGAAGGCCATTTTGAATGGACATAAGCAAATATTCCATGACTAGGGGCCTGAGTTTTCACTAATCACATGTCCTAATCAGGAAAAACTCCAGGCCCTAGTCATTACAGTAAAATATACATTCAGTGACAATAGGAGATGCTTTGAAATGGGATTGTTCAAATCAAATAAATAAAATCAGATGTTATTTGTTACAGGCGCCAAATATAATAGGTGCAGACCTTACCATGAAATGCTTACTTACAAGCCCTTAACCAACGATGCAGTTTTTAGTGGACACTGGCCTATAATAACGCGTGTTTCTCAAGCAATGCCAAAAGTGGTGAGGCTGAGCTAATGCACTCCAATGACCACAGAGACAAAGCATGGATGACCCCTGAGCGTGTGTTGTTCACACACTGACTCTGATAGCACTGTAGAATGCAGGCAGTGTGCTTGAAGATTAAGTCCTGTCTGTAGCTCCAACATGGCCTCATCGTTACACATTCTGCATTTATTCCTTGTGTTATTATTCTTTATTTTGTATTCTCTGCGCTGTTGGAAAGCGCCCGTAAGTAAGCATTTCACTGTTACTCTACACCTGTTGTTTACGAAGCATTTGACAATTTTTTTGGGGGGGGGATTTGATTATCTTGCCCATTTCTTTAATCCTCGTATTAGATAACAATATGATCTCGCTCTGCTCTCAGAGAGGCACTGGGGCTCGTGCAGAAATTGGAGAGACAGCATTTGTCAGAGAGCAAGATAGACGGAGATCGAGACGATGAAGCTTGTTTATGTGAGCCTGAAGTCCAATAGTGCCATCTAATGGTGACATGAGCTGGAAACTGTACTAATACTGTCTATATCATTTGCTTAGTCATCACGTAAATCAGGTGTACATAGGTGAGGGATCTGACAGGAATGAGTGGTTCAGAATGAGATCTCACCTGCACAGAAAGCATTGACGTTCTCGTCAAACTGGAACCGCACCACCATGCGGTTGTGGTCGATGATGTAGGTCTGACCATCCCAGGCACACGCCACCACCTCCTCTCTGCCGTCGCCCTGAAGACAGAGGCACAGTCACAATGTCAAAAACCACACGGGCACAGACAGTCACTATAAAAACGTATATTGTTTTTGTTAACTCACTGTGACGTCCAGCTTCTGCAGAGCAAAGAGCTGGTGATCCACCTGCACTGACCACTTCAACTGCTCTGAACTGTCCATCAGTTTCAGTGTGCCTGGAACAGAAAAACACACAATTCACATACTAAAAATGACTAACATTTTATGCTTAATATTGTTAATGGCATCAAGAGTATTGTTTAAACTGAATATAATACAACAGTCTGAGAAAAAACACAGAACTTAAACAACCCAAGACCTGCAGATCACTGGTTCTCACAGGGTTAAGGAAAACATTAAAGCCATAGAAATGGAATGAATTATTTTTATGGTTATAGCAGCACTCTGAGTGATGGACACCAGCAAAGTCATCTAAATGTCTCCATCCCTGAGTTCGAAGCAAGGAAATAGGGCAAAATTGAAGGTAACCTTTATTCAAAACCATTTCTGTCTCTCAATCTCTCCTGCAAACACCAACAAGCTTTGAATCGAAATCCAAATACTTGGAAAAATCGTCTTCAATTTAAACTGCAACATCATACGTCACCTGTTTTTCCAACCTTAAATGTAGAATTGTTTAAATAAAATGGCTGAAATATGATGTGGTTACATTTCACTATTCCCTCAGCAAAATTCCTCAAACGTTGATCCTAATTAGGTCACACAGGCATGTCAAGCCCTCTCTTGGAGCATCATTATTAGCGTATCTGTGACTGGCCCAGACTCTCTAGTAAGATAATCCTATTGGTTCCCCTCTTCTTTAAATATTGATAGTCTTTCCAGGAGCTCACAGGGCCCTCAGCCTGCTCAGCCTGCTCAACCACAACAAACCAGTCTCCTCTGGTAACACAGACCCACAACACCTCCCTCCCTTCTACATGCCTTTCCTAGTTCTGAGTGACCTTGTTAAAAACTTTAATTGGTGAGAGAGTAAGAATGGTCTTCCTTTTCACCTTAAGGGGGCAGCGGAGCAGGCTAGGCAGCTCTGTGAGCTGGCAGATACACTGCCTGTCAGACATGTTCAGGTTCTATAAGGAGGATTAATATACAGGGTCATTGCTTTTGAGATAAACAGATCAGCCAGGTATCTCCACAACCACAAGTCATATAAACCTTGGATCTGCTCATCATCACTATGAAAAACTCACATAACAGCAGAGTGGAAGTACCTCTTTTTTTTTTGCTGAGCCCAGTGAGGTTATGATTTTTGGTATTTTATTAGGATCCCCATTAGCTGTTGCAAAAGCAGCAGCTACTCTTCCTGGGGTCCACACAAAACATGAAACATGACATAATACAGAACATTAATAGACAACAGCTCAAGGACAGAACTACATAAATGTAAAAAATGTCGCTCATTATTTTAGAAGATAATTGACTGCCGTGTTGTTAACATGTCCTATCTGAACACATCCTCATTAGGATTCCGTTATGAGACGGACTGAGTACAAAAGGTCAGTGGTGTAATTAGTGAATGACGCAGCGGTGCTCTTCTGAACAACTTAACTAAGACACTTACCATCTAGAGTGCAGAGGGCAAACAGGCCGCATTTAGAAGAGTCTCCTTTGGAGCCTCTGCTTATGCTCCCGATGAGATGAGTGGAGACGTTCTTGTTGTGGATCCGACCAGTGGTCAGATGCAGAATGACGTCTCTGGCGGGACCCTCGCTGTGAAAGACACATTACAAACACAGGACGATACCAACATCAACTGGCACAGCTTATCTATCATTAGACAGCCAAAGCTCTGTTACAAGTCTACTACTGTGTACTGTATGTATCAATATATGTAATAGGTCATCTGCATGTCCAGTGGTCCGTACCTGCCAGGAGTGGGTGGGGCCTCCTCCCCAGGCCCCGCCTCAGAGAAGCCCTGTTGTGTCCATGTGCACAGCAGGATAGCATAGCCACAGCCAGGCTGGGACACCATCAGTTCAGGAAGACCCTCGGGGTCAGGGTTCACTGACAGGCTGTCCACCTGTCACAGGAGGAAATCATGGATTAGAAATAGTAGAGTGTACACTGTACAGGATGTGAAATCATCCAGTGTTTTGTGTGGTTTATATGTAGAGCCAGAGGGGTATCATACGAAGCAGGTTTGAGGAGTTAGTGAGTTAACTTTGGTCAACTCTGAGTTCAACTCGGGATAACCGGTCATAAGAAAGTGGATCACCTTTTAGCCAGGTCAATTTCTATGGCAACGAATCCTTCAGAAGGAACCTGCTACAGGGCAGGCTAACTCACGGATAACTCCACTTACCCTGAATAAAATGACTGAGCCACGAGTTGAGGACCAATTAATGTAAATCAGATTCCTTCCCTCTTGCAAAGATTGTGTGTTACAAAATAGTAATGTTAAAATATATCATATTACACATTTAGTAATGATAGAATGCATTTTAAACTTCACGCTATGTAACACTTTTGTATGACTTAATAAATAACAAATATAAATCGGAGTGGGAAAAAAGCTGCTTGTGCATTGATAAGCACACCAAAGACGGTATTAACGATAAGTTAGAAATTAAAGACGGCACTTCTAAAAGCCTATTTCAAACCATAGCCTGCTGAACTCGCAAAATAACTTTTCTTTCATTTTTATTTCCGAACAAATTAAAATGTGGCACTGACTCATTCTTGGATTAATGTTTCAGCATTGTCTCAATGAAGAGTTTGGCGTTCGACTAACCATGAGCAACATGCACGCGCAGTTACAAGCCTGCTAGAGTCAGTGGCAGGCGGACAAACAATATCCACCGTCGTAGTATGGACGAAGCCTGAGCTGGAATGTAAAGCTAGCTGAAGCTGGTAAGTTTTAGAAAACCCTGAGTAGATTGCTTCGTAGGATACCCCTCAGGAGTTTTTCAGTCTTTGATTGACATATTCCATGTTTGTGTATAGACCTACCTGTCCCTCCAGAAGCCACTTCTTCAGCAGGACCAGCTGTCCAGAGCCCAGGTCTGAAGAATCGGTGGGCTCCTCCCAGCGAAACACTCTCACCACACGGTCTGTGTAGCCCACTACAAGCTCACTGCGCCCATCCCCATCTGCAAAGCGTGTACACACACACACACACACACACACACACACGCACACACACACGCACACACACACGGTTGAGAATAAAGCAGTTGAAACAGAAGCAGTCAATTGCATTGAGGTTGCCTACATCTAGGACGAAATGGGTGCAGAACAGAGCGGTTACCTATGTCACTAATAAGGATGACTTTGGTGTTGGCAGGAATGTGCTGAGAGAAGCAGGGCTTCTGGTCATCAGAGAACAGCGCCTCCTGCTGGCTGGATGAATCTGACTTGGCTCCACCCACTGCAGACAGGTCAAACAGGTGAAACCATCCCTCTGCACCCACAGCAACTACAAAGTTCTGATGGATAAGTAAAGGCAGTGAATAGTTAGTGATAGCACTCATTGGATGCAAGGGGGAAATTACACACAAATATTCCTCATCTGACTCGGAGGACTATGCACAGTTTTTGCACACTCACCCTTCCTTTGTTGCAGATGTCTCCAACACCAACACAGGTGAGCTAAAAAAGAAACAAAAAAGATAACTCATTCAATATTTGTCTAAATCTGCAAAAATACCAATAGGCAGTGGTGTTCAAATTCCCTCTTTTATGCCACTACGTGTGCCGACATTTAAACTCAAAGAGGGGTGATCAAATGCCCGCTAAACAGCCACTTACCATGCCCACACATGTTCTCGTGATCCAAGGCTTGGAGTCATCATTCTTGTACACATGCAGCTTTCCACTGGTGTCACCCACGATAAGTTCATTCAGCTGTTAAAAAAGAATAACACAGTTAATGTCAAAGTTTTGGTGTCAAGGCCATGGGTACAGTCACAGTCAGGACATTCTCTTTCCATAGATATAAGACATGTTGTGATAAATATGTTGAAGGTCAAGGAACGTGATAGGAGTACTGTTATGGCATCTACTATTTCACTCTTGACCCTCTTATCGTGACTGGAGGGAATGAGTCAGAGACCCTCTAAAGCAGGAGTTGCTATTTACAGTACAGGGACTAGAAAGGCACAGCTGGACAATGAATGGGGAAGTGGAGAGTGGGTAGAGCAGTCTATGACTTCGGAAAAATTATTTATATGTTGCCACATAGGGGGAAATAACTGATTAAAAAAACAAGTTGATACATGTCATTGGTTCGCCTACAATATGTATAACTGGCCCTAGGAGGTGGATACACTAACACCGTGAGCATTGAGACTACACACATTTTTGCAAGGATTGCCAATGTCTGAAAACATGGGACCTAAGGAAAGATCCCTGAATAATTGTTTAGCTGCTGACACTTTACCGAGTCATTGTCCGCATCACCAAGACAAATTGCAAAAGGGTTCCAGTGAAATCCAAACTAACACGCTGAACATAGCTCAAGGACCGCATATCAACAGATAACAGTTTGACAGCTGAGCTGGACACAGACAGATGCAATTTGCACCATCCAAATGCAAGTTAGAGAAACGTCAAGTAGTTAGCTGTGTTAAAGCGTATATTTGCTTCTGCTTTTACATTTGGCGTGATAACTATTATTAACCATAACCATTAAAAACAACAGAAAGCTGAGCTGAACCTGTAAAACGTGCCTGTTTGTACGCTCTTCCTTAAACAAAGCACACGTGACAAAAACAGTACGGTAACTTACTTGACACAAGCTTCACGCGTTTTGTAATTTGCGATTCGTATGGTCAAGTGGATATATTTCTTGTAATCCTACATATATCGTTAGGTAATGAGAAAAAAAAAAAAATTAAACAGCCAATGTTATTTTATAAAAGAATATCTGCATTTGTATTTATGCACAAATACTGAATCCCACCTAGCTGATTATTCAATTGTTCATAATATAGCCTAATGTCACATTCACATGTAGCTTAGTAATTCCAGAATATCATATGAGTGTAAATGATAAATTATAATGTCAGTAAGATAAAAGAACAACGTGGTAGACTGCTGTGGGCATTAAACCAAAAGGTTTAAAAACTCAGTACAACTGCCATTAAGTGGTTACTAATCGGGTTGCATTTGGGTGAAGCACTGTCAATCCTCTAGAGGGTGGTGCAGTACAAGACAAAATATTTTCCTACTGTTTCACCTCATCCATACTGTCTAAGGACCCAAGGCCCTTCTGATCCATATGACCCTTTAAGTGAGGAACCCAATATATTAGGCATACATGTTTGAAAGGCCTACATTTGTTGGCATATTCTCAGAAGTGTGGAGCAATTTCAGTGCACACAACAGCATGTGGATATTTACTGCAGCAGAGCAGCTCTTTTCAGTGATCTCTCTCTCGCGCTCTCTCTCTCTCTCTCTCTCTCTCTCTCTCTCTCTGTGTGTGTGTGTGTGCCAAACAACTGGCTAGGTACTGCTATTTTTTAGACTTTATGGGCAGCCTAGCTATGTGGAGGAGAAGTTGCTTTTTGTTGCATCAAAGACCTTTGAAATGTTTGAACCCTTTATGATGTGCCGGTAATGTGATTTGTGGATTCAAATAGAGTATTTAAAATGTGTGTGTGTGTGTGTGTGTGTGTGTGTGTGTGTGTGCGTGTGTGCGTGTGTGTGTGCGTGTGTGTGTGTGTGTGTGTGTAAAGAGCAGAACAGGTAGTCACGACCCATTAAACAGCTGCACATCACTGGCCACAGACAGGATTGGATGATTGTCCACGTCGACTGTAGGGAATTTCAGATAAATATTCAGTTCAGCATCTATTCAATAGGCTAACTGCTGAGAGAAGTTGATTCAGATTGCTCAGATGCCTTGTGATGGCATGGTTCATTACCATTCACTCCAGATGTTCTTGGCAGGTCTCATGAATTAATCAAATGCATAGCACAACACTTTTCTTCAACTCAATCAGTAAAACTTCACAAAAGTAAATGTTGAAATACGTCACCAAAGGCATCAGATATATGTTTAAAGAAGCTTAATTTAAACGTCCAAAACTTTTAAAATATATGCTAGCTAGACGACACTGTACCACGCTCCACTTCAAATGTCTTATTTCAGATATGGTCTTTCATCTAAAAACTCTAGTTTAGCAAACTTGAATAGTTCATGCAGCTGAATACAGGCTATGCCCTTCAAACGTTTTTATTTAGACATATTCATTTATTGAAATTGTTAGTAAAGATAAATTAGAGTTTTGATAACCGTGATCACTGTGTTTGTATTTACCTTCTAAATGCATTCAGTGGGGGCTTTTCACTTTATTGTAAGACTGCTCTGTTGTAATACACCTGCAGAAATGATACAAAGAAGAGTCAGTGCCATGGGCGACCCCAAACGACCACAGTATATAAAAAAAAACACCACAATTTAGTTTTAACAGCTAACAAATTGAAAATTAATCCCGCATATCACATATGGGTTATTTCCCAGGACAAATGGGCCCTTATGAGTTTTATTTATGATGTCTCAGTGAACTCCAAAAGCAGAAAGACAGAGGTGTTTCAATGGAGACTCAGGCGCCCAGATGTCATATTAATTATTACACTCGGCTATGACTGGAACCCTCGAATAGAGGGAGCGCTTTGCCTGCCTCTGGAAGATCTGCAGTGGAAAAAAGTCTTTACAAAGCGCTAATTGGACTCTGGAACCGCACTGACAGGGCATGGTAGATAGGTTTCAGAAAGCCGACGATGGCGAGGGGGCTGGGGGAAACTGAATAGAACCCACGCTTCTTTTCTAAACTCTCTTGCTGTGCCAAAAAGGGGAGGAAAAAGAAAAGAAAAGTTGGTGGGGGCTGGGTTCTTCAATGCAGGCTTGATTTTGAATGCCACAGCCAACACAGAAAAATTTCACAATTTACCCCCTCCCCTCAAACACACACACACACACACACACTCATCCCCATAAGTGGAGTCGGTTGGTTTTGTTCTGAGTGAAAGACATGTTCTATTATGCTGCCTTTTAAAAGAAAACAAAATTGTCGAAATACACTGTGTCGAGTCTATACTGTAACAAAATAGGGTGTATCAAATCATACACAAAACATCCTCGAATCCTTCTTATGGCCCCTCCTCAGATTTACCCTTCCGTTCCGCCTCTCCGATGGTGATGATTAGCTCTAGCCTAATGAAAGTGGAAAATTCGCCTCTGCTGGACAAAGCTCCATTCTTCGAAAGACGAAGCATTCAAATGCGGTTGTAAAAGTGTTAACAATAAACTGTGGGTCATCCAAGACTGTGGGGTCTGCTTGTGCTTGCCAACCCGACAGTGTTCCAAACAACTTACAGTCAATGGGGTCTATAAGGTATACCTTATAGTATACTGCCCATATGGAATGCACAGACAATGCAAACAACTAAATCTTATCATCTTTGATAAGCGCCTTTAGGTCTGCCGGAGTTTGGGAGCTGCCTTTCAGCACTACTTTTCGGTCCACTTGGGAAATTGATTATCTGCATGCGTAAAAAGCTAGGATAGCCTAATAGGTTCGCTTGTATAAGCTATTTTAAAAAGTGATATATTCTAAAAAAGTTAATAAGTTGTTTGATTCACCCATAAAGAGACACGTTTTACTCATTTTACGCATAAAATGAAATTACACCTTATTTGTCTTTCTATCTATATCTTATTTGATATTCTCTCACACTGTGGCCAACTTTTATGAACCTCAGTCTCTCATTCGCCATGAAACAATTCTATATATCTAGCTAATAAGGTGAATTTCTGAACGCTCTATTTTTATGCATTTTATATGAGGAGCATATTGGAACCTTCGCGGGTAATCATGCGATCCGGTGGTAGATTCCCAAAGCAGAGTTGAATGAAAAGTAACATTCTATTACTGTTCAAAACTCTCAAGACATCTGGAAGAAGTCTGCATGCTGCAACCAGTTGTGCTTTGGCGACTGTTTGTTCAGTGGTTCAAGTGGCACGCGTCCGGCGTACGCATTGCAACAGCACAGGACCCAAGGTGAATACAACTAGCGAGAGGAGGAGGCGTGGTCAGGTCCAGCGCGTGGGGCTGCCAGTGTATAAGCCCCGCTACTAGCCTTTCTGAGGACTCAGTTCAGACTGAGGAGTGTGCGAGGCAGAAGCCCACAAGACCGCCCATTAAAGAAGGCTAAATTGAGTATTAAGCCACACGTGAACGCCACGAGCAGGACGCACTGCTACCGAACAATCCAAAGAAGAACTCTGAAATTCTCTGCAACTCTTCTTTTTTATTTTTCATTACTTGCCAATGGACATCACAGCCAAGATGGAAATAAATGTGAGCCAGCAGCAGTTCATGCCGCCCTCCTGCTTCTTTGCTGCCGCAGCGCAGAGCATCCAGCTCAGCCCAACCAGCAGCCAGGGGAGCGGCAAGTCAGCATCCAAGGTGAAGAGGCAGCGCTCATCCTCGCCGGAGCTGCTAAGGTGCAAGCGGAGGCTGAACTTTGCGGGCTTTGGGTACAGCCTGCCGCAGCAGCAGCCGCACACCGTGGCGCGGCGGAATGAGAGGGAGCGCAACAGAGTGAAACTTGTCAACAACGGCTTCGCCACTCTCCGGGAACACGTCCCCAACGGCGCAGCCAACAAGAAGATGAGCAAAGTGGAAACGTTACGGTCGGCGGTGGAGTACATTCGCGCACTACAGCAACTTTTGGATGAGCACGACGCCGTGAGCGCAGCGTTTCAGTCCGGGGTCCTGTCGCCCAACAACTACCCCAACGAGATGAACTCCATGGCAGGCTCTCCAGTGTCCTCCTACTCGTCCGATGAGGGGTCCTACGACCCTCTCAGTCCCGAGGAGCAGGAACTCCTGGACTTCACCAACTGGTTCTGAGCATCTGTAGCCTATAAGGTGAGAATGTTTTTATAATGGGCCTATCATTCATATTATACAAGTACTGTATTATGCATTGTTATAATGAATATTTGCATTATTCCGTTTTCAAGATCAATTGAAAACAACTGAACGAATGTCTTACCTCTTTTTCTTATTCGTTATTATAGGAATATGGATCAATTGAATTATGTATACTCTCAGCATGCGCTCGGGAGGGTCACAGAGGAGCTCGCGCCCTCCAGAACAAGAAGCACTGAGCTGGCGTTCTGCTCCGGACGACCCAGTCCACTTAAAGGAACGGCCTTGCAACCGGAGAAACTGCGGACATGCAGGCCAGTGTTCAGCCAAGCGCCAAAGGACTAAAAAGAAAACGGGTTCTCCATGTCTGACAGCGTGGGAATCCAACCTTCCAGTGCATTCGCCCATGAAAACAACATTTCAAAAGTGATTTTACAACAGCACACAAAACATTATTTAAAATGTTGTTCTCAAACTATGCTTAATCCAATCAAAGAACATCAACCCTTCTTTGTAAACTCCTGTGACATTTAGTTCTAAAATGCTTCCATTGTGCGGATTTTATTATATGAAATTCTATATCAAACATGTTTTTGAAATATATTAAGATATTTTTGTATGTAAAGAGATTTTTTTTAGATGTTTTCTTTTGTATATATTTATATTGATAAGTTGCTATTACCTCTTGCCTATTTTAGACATGTATAATGCTCTGCAGCTGGCTATTCTGTGTATGGTCATTGATTCATGAGGTTTCAAGAAGGGGTTTGACACTCCGACGTTTTATTTTAGCACCAATGTGTCTTATTTAATAGGAAATACATGTTATTGTACATGGAGTTCACGATGATCAAAGGTTATGCAGCTATTGTCCAAACAGAGCACAATGGCGATTCATTGTATATGTCTATACTGCCAGCTCTACACTGCCTTTACTTATATCATGTTGGTTGAAAAGAGAAAAGCCTATAACCATATTTTCTACACTCTAGTCTCATAATAAAACATTTTCTAGTATTTCCTTTTGTACCTCAAACTTTTTTACGTTTGCATTTTACATTCACTTTTAGTTACAGTGTGTTTTTGACTGGAGATGGAATGGGAGAAAGGATATAGGGGGATGAAACACAGGGGGAATTAAATATATTTCTGTTGCATTTTTTAATGGAAATGTAACCTATTTTACGCAGAGTTCCACCAACGAATTCATGCCGTATCACACATTTTACGCGCGTCTCCATGTGCGTAAAAAAACTGTCCATTCTGTAATATAAGGTATTAACATAAAAATAGAGTAATACAACAATAGTAAATTCGATTCCTCAAGAATCCAATAGGCCTGTTTCTAGCCCAAGGACACTTAATGTGTTGATAATACGTCAGAGACGTGTCAAGAATATAGGAGCGTTCATGATGCAAGTCAATTCTGTTGTGCACCAGCTCAATGCTGCCGTGCGAAAGAGAAAAATATGTAGCTACAGCCCAGCACACAAAAACCCCACTTGAAAAAGTCCCAGTTGTGACAATGACTCCGTCAGTCCATCTATGTCATCCTCTCAATGAAATCCCTTACAATAAACTCTAAAATCAACTTTAGTAAATGAAACTGTATAAATAACAGTGAATTCTATCAGTTTACTATGTTTTTGGAGCCTCTAATATATTGTGCAATTCTGTAAAACAAACAATCCATGCTTATTTGTAATTTAAACATACTTATTTCGTTGACAAACCATCAAAATTAGGATTTTGAATCATATACAACTTTAGGGTTTACGCTCTGAAAATAAAGTTAATTGCAATAACAAGAAAAAACGTAAAGCTTGAAAAGTTATTGTCGTTTAGCCTACGTGTAATTTGTTTCACCTGTGGTAAGATGCAGGTGCCTACAGGGTAAAATAAGACATTCAAACAGTTTTACAAAGAGCACACATAACATTTTACTCCATTGCACTCTGTAAAGTGCTAAGGTGCCAATATATTTGACCGCAACTGAAGGCTATATATTGAAACTTAAGCATAATCAAAGAGAAGGAAATAATTTGCAGTTGTTTAGTTATATTCATTATAAAAGTTGGCACTTTGTAGGCTTGTTTGCCTTGGTTTGTAAGATTTAATCAATGAAACAGAGACCGATTAAATATTTTAGATGAAAATATGTGTAGTTCAGGTACCTATCCATTCTCTGCGGCCAAGAAGCATCGAGTTTGACAGGTAGGGACGCGTTTGCTTCAAGGCGCGTGCCTGGTTTAATGAGTGAATGCGGTTGTATAGCGGTCGAGTGGAGACAGCGCATTGAATTGGCTGACGGCGTGTGCCTTTCCTACTGCAGCGCTCGGCTAGCACTGAACTGCATTTCTACACAATCCAATATGACCCATGGCCCTTCTAGCCATCTCTATTTAGAACAACAATCCAATATGATCCATGGCCCTTTTAGAAATCTCTATTTAGGACAACAATCTAATATGACCCATGGCCCTTTTAGCCATCTCTATTTAGAACAACAATCTAATATGACCCATGGCCCTTCTAGCCATCTCTATTTAGAACAACAATCTAATATGACCCATGGCCCTTCTAGCCATCTCTATTTAGAACAACAATCTAATATGACCCATGGCCCTTCTAGCCATCTCTATTTAGAACAACAATCCAATATGACCCATGGCTTTTCTAGTCATCTCTATTTAGAACAACAATCTAATATGAACCATGGTGCTTCTAGCCATCTCTATTTAGAACAACAATCCAATATGACCCATGGCCCTTCTAGCCATCTCTATTTAGAACAACAATCCAATATGACCCATGGCCCTTCTAGCCATCTCTATTTAGAACAACAATCCAATATGACCTATGGTCCTTCTAGCCATCTCTATTTAGAACAACAATCCAATATGACCCATGGCCCTTCTAGCCATCTCTATTTAGAACAACAATCCAATATGACCTATGGTCCTTCTAGCCATCTCTATTTAGAACAACAATCCAATATGACCCATGGCCCTTCTAGCCATCTCTATTTAGAACAACAATCTAATATGACCCATGGCCCTTCTAGCCATCTCTATTTAGAACAACAATCCAATATGACCCATGGCCCTTCTAGCCATCTCTATTTAGAACAACAATCCAATATGACCTATGGTCCTTCTAGCCATCTCTATTTAGAACAACAATCCAATATGATCCATGGCCCTTCTAGCCATCTCTATTTAGAACAACAATCCAATATGACCCATGGCCCTTCTAGCCATCTCTATTTAGAACAACAATCCAATATGACCTATGGTCCTTCTAGCCATCTCTATTTAGAACAACAATCCAATATGACCCATGGCCCTTCTAGCCATCTCTATTTAGAACAACAATCCAATATGACCTATGGTCCTTCTAGCCATCTCTATTTAGAACAACAATCCAATATGACCCATGGCCCTTCTAGCCATCTCTATTTAGAACATAAATTAAGCAAAAATGCCCCCAGTCATCAAGCTAGGTAAGAGATCATTATTAAATATGTTTAAGTGATTGATAAGACTGAACTAGATCAAAGCTAATTCAATGATCAATATTGTGTTGCACCTTTAACCAATAGCCTAACAAATTAACAACTCTTAAAAAAACAGTTGGGCTGAAGTTAAACCATTTGTTGCGTGCAAGGGGGAATATCGTCAGAGTGCCAGGTATTGTTCACCATTATTACATTTACGTCATTTAGCAGACGCTCTTATCCAGAGCGACTTACAGTTAGTGAACACATATTTTTAATATTTTTCTTTATGTCTTTATTTATTTATTTATTTTTTATACTGGCCCCCAATGGGAATCGAACCCACAACCCTGGCGTTGCAAACGCCATGCTCTATCAATTGAGCTACATCCCCGCTGGGCCAATTGTACGCCGCCCATGAGTCTCCCGGTCGCGGCCGGCTGCGATAGAGCCTGGATTCGAACCAGGATCTCTAGTGGCACAGTTAGCACTGCGATGCAGTGCCTTAGACCACTGCGCCACTCAGGAGCTATCATCTCTGAAAGGGTTATTGCACAGCAGTTATTAACTTGTGATGTTACCACAATACAACATATAATTCCTTGACACCAAGATAAATAGCATAGCTGATGTTTCATTAATGATTTATTCGGTAAAAATGTAGTCACATAAAGATATATTCTAAGGCATGGCTACTTGGCCTACATATTATTTGAAGAGAGCCTACTATTACATAAAGACTGTGCATTGTGCATAATGCACCATTATCCAACTCTCTAGGGGGACGATTACTGATTTTAAATCCATTGCTGAGACCAAGTTTTTTATAGACAGTGTGGTATCGCGTCGAATGCTGATGGGTATTGCTGTCAATCAAAGAATCCACTTAAGCTGTACCGTGTTTTAGAGGCTTTTATTAATATCACGAGGTTACAGCATAAGTTAACAGACCCGCGGAGATCTGGAGAAGCAGTCCCAAATAAATCTCAGTGCTTTCTGCCCCTCCGTCGTGTTTCCCCCAGTATATATAACCTCCCAAGATGTGGGTTGCTCCCTCTACTGTCCAATCCCCGTGTCTACACCACACTTCCTGTCTGTTGTATGTGGCGTTACACTAAAACAGGCCCTCTTGATACCAAAATCAACATTCTTTCAGTTCCACTCAAAAAAACCACTCAAAAAATCAACATTCTTTCAGTTCCACTCAAAAAAACCTTTAACACCATCATAATCTCAATACACTACAACAGGACACAATGTGTTTTTTCTGATAGTGTCAGGTTTCCTTGATATTACGAAAGGTGTCCCACAGCGTTCGAATTTGGGTCCTGTACATTTTACTAACTACACAATTAAACAATATTGGTTTGTCTGTCAAAAATTGTAACCTTCACTTGTATGCGGGCATACTGCTGTGTATTCTGTTGACGAGGCTCTATCTGATCTTCAGTCTGCCTTCATTGATTTACAGAAAACCTTTATTGACCTCAAACTAGTATTGCAGTATACGTTTTCTAGAGCACATGTACTTTAGATTGTGCCCATGTTGATTGTGTCCCTGCTTACAAATATCTGGGCATCTGGATAGATGATGGGCTGTCTTTTAAAAAGCGTATTGATGATTTAGTGAAGAAGTTGAGAATAAAAATGGGCTTCTTCTATAGAAATAAGTCCTGCCTCTCGCTTAATAGTAGAAAGCAGAAAATTCAATCAATGTTCCTACGGTTCCTAGACTATGGTGACATCATCTATATGAACGCAGCTGCCACTTCATTAACGCCATTAAATGCAGTTTACCATAGCGCACTTCGTTTTATTACTGGTGACAGGTTCAGTACACATCACTCCATTCTTTACCAGAAAGTAGGCTGGCCCTCTTTGAAGTTACATACAGTGCATTCTGAAAGTATTCAGACCCCTTGACTTTTATCACATGTTGTTACGTTACAGCCTTATTCTAAAATGGATTAAAAAATAAATAAATCCCTCATCAATCTACACACAATACCCCATAGAGACAAAGCAAAAACAGGTTTTTAGAAATTGTTGCACATTTATTACAAATTAAAAACGGAAATATCACATTTACATAAGTATTCAGACCCTTTACTTAGTACTTTGTTGAAGCACCTTTGGCAGCGATTACAGCATCGAGTCTTCTTGAGTATGACTCTACAAGCTTGGCACACCTGTATTTTAGGAGTTTCTCCCATTCATCTCTGCAGATCCTCTCAAGCTCTGTCAGGTTGGATGGGGAGCGTCGCTGCACAGCTATTTTCAGGTCTCTCCAGAGATGTTAGATCGGGTTCAAGTCCGGGTTCTGGCTGGGCCACTCAAGGACATTCAGAGACTTGTGCCGAAGCCACTCCTGCATTGTCTTGGCTGTGTGCTTAGGGTCGTTGTCCTGTTGGAAGGTGAACCTTCGCCCCAGTCTGATGTCTTGAGTGCTCTGGAGCAGGTTTTCATCAAGCATCTCTCTGTACTTTGCTCTGTTCATCTTTCCCTCGATCTTGACTTGTCTCCCAGTCCCTGCCGCTGAAAAACATCCTCACAGCATGATGCTGCCACCACCATTCTTCAATGTAGGGATGGTACCAGGTTTCCTCCAGACGTGACTGTGACATGAAGAGGTTGGGGATGGGCAGAGGTTGGAGCAATCCAGCCAGTCGCTGTCGTGAAGATTTACTATTGGAACAGGTGGAGCAGGCCGTCACAAAGGACCTCACATCCTCAGTCATGTTGGGCCACCAGAATCTCAGTCTCAGGAACTCCAGTGTCCGATTAACCCCTGGGTGCCCAGACAATTTAGAGGTGTGTCCCCATTGTAGTACTTGGGACCTGACTGATCGCGGAACATAGAGCCTGTTAGCGGGACCCCACCAGGATCAGGTTCTCGGTTCTGGGCTTGTCGGACAGTGGTTGCAATACTCCACATCACGGGTGCCACAATGCGGGAACTGGGGATGATGGGCTCGGAGTCCCTCTCCTCGTTAGAGACATCGTGCTGACGGGACAGGGCGTCTGCCTTCTGATTCTTGGATCCCGGGTGATAGGCTAGTGTGAAGTTGAACCTGTTAAAAAACAGAGCCCACCTAGCCTGGCGAGCGTTCAACCTCTTAGCTTCTTGAATGGAGACCAAGTTCTTATGGTCCATCCAGATCACGAAAGGATGAGGTGCCCCCTCCAACCAGTGTCTCCACTCCTCAAGAGCCCACTTTACTGGCAAGAGCTCCTGGTTGACTACATCGTAGTTGCGTTTCACTGGCGAGAACCGTTTGGAGAGGAATGCGCATGGGTGCAGTTTCTTGTCCTCCTCGTTCCGCTGTGAAAGGACCGCCCCTGCTCCAGTGTCTGAGGCGTCCACCTCTACCACGAAGGGACGAGTAGGATCAGGATTAACGAGGATGGACCCGGATGTGAAACGTCCCTTGAGCTCCATGAATGCCATGTCAGCCTCGGGGGTCCAGCAAAAACGGGTCTGGGACCTGTGGGTTAGGACCGTGAGAGGCACTGCCACCGCACCAAAATAGCATATAAAATGCCAGTCAAAATTGGCAAACGCAGAGGAACCGCTGGACTTGTTTGAGTGAGGGGAGACGGGGCCAGTCGGTGACTGCCTTAACCTTAACGGGGTCCATTTGGATGCCGGCGGTAGAGATAATGTGACCCAGGAAAGAAACTAGGGATACGTGGAACTCACATTTCTCAGTCTTGACGTACTCGGGAGGGAGAGAGGAGTGGTCATGGTCTTCGAGGGAGCTTAGCGAGGCTCTTGGTGGAGGTCTTAGACACTTGTTTAGGCAGTTCTTGCCCCAGTCTAGTAGGTGTCCCGTGGACCAGGAGAATAGTGGGTCATGGAGCACTAGCCAGGGGTACCCTAGGATCAGAGGATTCTCAGGAGCAGTGATCAAAAGAAAGTTAAGAGTCTCAGAATGGTTCACCCCAACCTGCAGTAGAATGGGCTTGTTCTGATACTCCACCTGGCCGGAGCCGAAGGGACGCCTATCGAGCGCTTGAATCTGCAGAGGGATGGGACATTTCATGTAGGGGATTTGTAATTTACTGATGAAGTCTTGGTCCATGAAATTATCCACGGCCCTAGAGACCACGAAGGCTTGAATGTGGTGCTGACAGTTGTCCCAATGGAGGGTTGCGGGTAGTGACAGACTTTGACTGGGTGACTGGGGAGTAACTGCACAGCTCGTCAGGGTCTCCCCTTGACCTGGTGAGCCCTGGTGTTTCCCGTAAACTCTGGACATGTAGCACGGAGATGGCCAGAGACCTCCGCAACAGAAACAGCAGCAGCCATCGCGCATGCGCCTGTCCCGTTCCAGTGGGCTCAGACGTGTGCGTCCCAACTGCATGGTTTCCTCAATGCTGGTCTCGGGGGGCTAGGGGTGCTCAGGAAACCAGAATACTGGGGTGGTGTCAAAAAGGCACTGTCTCACACGTTCTCAGATGCGGTTGTCAATCCTGATTGCCAGTGTTATCAGTGACTCGAGGTCCTCTCCCAGTTCTCAAGCGGCCAGTTCGTCCTTGATGAGGTTAGACAGACCCTGGTGGAAAGCGGTAACCAGCGCCTCCGTAATCCACCCGCTCTCGGCGGCGAGGGTGCGGAACGTAATGGCGAAGTCAGCCACTGGTCTGGCCCCTTGGCGGAGTCTGAACAGTCAGCTTGCTGCTTCTCGTCCGTCGACTGGGTGGTCGAAGACTTGTCGCAACTTGGCAGTGAAGGCCAATATGGAGCTGCAGGATGGTGGCTGCTGTTCCCACACCGACGTAGCCCATGCCAGGGCCTTGCCCGAGAGTAGAGAGATGATGTAGGCGATCATGGCTCGATCGGTGTGGAACGAGTAGGACTGTAACTCGAACACCAGAGAGCACTGAGTAAGGAACCCCTTGCATCCTCCCGGGTGACCATCGTACCGCTCGGGGGCAGGGATCTTGTGTTCCCGGTGACGGTTCCCTGGAGGAACTAGGGTGACACTTGTTGTACTAAGCGATGAGACTTGGGCATTGGCTCCTCCTGGGTTGGGGTTGGGCCGTGGTAGGAGGGAATTGGTAAGTGCCCTAAGGGTCTCAGATATTTGGGAGAGTTGTCCTTGCTGCCATCCCAACAGTGCTCCTTGGTGGGTTATAACATTCTTGATGAGGGTGATCTCTGCTAGGTCCATGTTAGAGGCAGAAGCTTGCTGTGACATGATGAGGTTGGACCCAGGAGCAGAGAACAGACCAAACAAGGAATCAGTGGTAAAAGTAAACGTAAATGCTTTGCTGAGAATAGGTAACAGCAGGATTACAGTAATGCTGAGAAAACAACAAACACTAGGACTAGAAAACTTACTCAGGAGGCAAACACACATGACAAACAAATCAAGCTTCTGCAAAGGAAAACAGAAAACCCACCTCTCTTAAAGGGGAACTCATAATTAGAGAATAGAAAACACCTGAGTGTCATAATAGTCTGTAGGACAGTCTCTGTCGCCCTCTGGTGACAGGTGGAACCATGACAGTGACGCTTGGCAGTCAGGCCAAAGAGTTCAATCTTGGCTTCATTAGACCAGATAATCTTTTTTCTCATGGTCTGAGAGTCCTTTAGGTGCCTTTTGGCAAACTCCAAGCGGGCTGTCATGTGCCTTTTAATGAGGAGTGGCTTCCGTCTGGCCACTCTACCATAAAGGCCTGATTGGTGGAGTGCTGGAGAGATGGTTGTTCTTCTGGAAGGTTCTCCCATCTCCACAGTGGAACTATGGAACTCTGTCAGAGTGACCATAAGGTTCTTGATCACCTCCCTGACCAAGGCCCTTCTCCCCGATTGCTCAGTTTGGCCAGGCAGCCAGCTCTTGGTGGTTCCAAACTTCTTCCATTTAAGAATGATGGAGGCCACTGTGTTCTTGGGGACCTTCAATGCAGCAGAAATGTTTTGGTACCCTTCCCCAGATCTGTGCCTCGACACAATCCTGTCTCGGAGCTCTACGGACAATTCCTTCAACCTCATGGCTTGGTTTTTGCTCTGACATACACTGTCAACTATGGGACCTTATATAGACAGGTGTCTGCCTTTCCAAATCATGTCCACTCAACTGAATTTACCACAGGTGGACTCCAATCAAGTTGTAGAAACATCTCAAAGATGATCAATAGAAACAGGATGCACCTGAGCTCAATTTTGAGTCTCATAGCAAAGAGTCTGAATACCTATTTAAATAAGGTATTTCTGTTTTTTATTTCTAATACATTTGCAAACATTTCTAAAAACCTGTTTTCACTTTGTCATTATGGGGTATTTTGATTGAGGAAAATGTTTTCTTTGATCCATTTTAGAATAAGGCTGTAACGTAACAAAATGTGGAAAATCCCTTCGGTCTCTGGTTTTAGTTTGTTTGCACCCCATGTATGGAACAATCTACAGAGTTCCCAACTGGATGTGGTGCCTCAAGGGGAGTTCAAATTGTTGATTGGGGACCTCTTTGCTGAGGAATGTGATTGTTTTTCTTGAGTGTGTTTGTAATTTTGTATAGGCCTATTTGTATTATGTTGTATTTTGTAAATTGTGTATATGCTGGGCTCCCTTGGAAAATAGACCTTGGTCTCAATGGAACTCCCTCTTAACCTTTTACTGCTGTGGGCTAAATCAGGGTCACACAGAGTCTTTCTTGGTAGTCTTAAACAAATATACTGTACTTTGAAACAAAAGTATACACCTCACACACGGTTATGGGCTTAAAAACTCAAAATGTAATATATTTTGAGTTTGCATCCAAATATTATACTTCATATACATCACAGAAGACTGAAATATAACAAAACTGTTTGACATAGAAACACCGGATTTTTATGAAAAATAATAATATTCCACCCATGAGGCCACTAGAGGGCGATTTGGTAATTTGACTGCAGGAAAGGGCTACAATAAAGGTAAAATAAAAATTGAGCTTACCAAGAAGGGCACAAGACACAAAAACGACAGGCAATATGTGTAGCCCTCTTTGATACCCTTATTAGGGTTTATAGAATTTCTATGACACAGCTACCCGAAAACAGCAATGAATGGTCCGAACAATTCCGTGACCGTCTGTCAGAGTGCGTTAACGCTTTCCTCCACGACTCTGTCAAGCGTGAGGGAAATTAAAGAGAGAACTGCCATGTCTAATTTGTAATTTCTTGCTGGACCCTCTCACCTAAAGCTGAGGAAGATGATTGAAAACACATAGGAGATTCAGGTTAGGCCATGCTTCATTTATTTTATTTTCATAATGCCACATTACTTAGTTACTAAAGCGGTAGAGAGCCATTATATTCACCCCCCCACTCCCCTATCTGAAAAACCCGCACAAAGGTTTGGCATAAATCATGCATTGAATCAATGCTTGATTTGTGCAAAAGTTCGAAGTTGCACCTGCATCTTGCATTTTAGAATTCGGCCCCCCATGAGCAACAATTGTGTATCCCTTGTCTAACTGGAGTCTAAACGTGTTATGTCCCTATTCAGTCCACAACTGAAAATCCCTGCATATTTCAGTACCATAGACAGCACCATTCTCAAGCTTAGACGCCCAATGCAAAGGGGTAGCGTATTTATAAATGCATATTCCAAAAGGTGTCTCCAAAGCTGATTTGAAGAAATGTCTCAGAAGGTTGACCTTGTTACATGAAAAGTGCTCCCAAGTTACAAAAAAACTAAACTTGTAAAAAACACATCTAAAAAACTGCTTTAAGTGCATTAGCTATCTTTTTAGAAAGGGGACCCTGGAACCCTGTTACCACAGTGTGTGGTAGGTAATGACAGATAGGGGTCAAGTCTGTGTAGCCGATGACATCACAGGTTGCTGGAGTCATCCAGTGGGTTGGCGATGACCGAGTTGTGGATGAGGACGAAGAGGGGCAGGTACGCCAGGAAGTCCAGCAGGTCCAGGGAGCTGATGTGTCGGAGCTCCTGTTTGATGGCTTCCTCTTGTTCTGGTCGGATGCCCCCGGCCTTTAGCTCCACCAGGAGCTGCTCTGCACTGATACAGCCCTGCTGGGCCACAGTGCCCCCTGTCTGCCCCTCCAGCAGGAACAGGAACAGCTGCTGTAGAGAGACAAACAACATGTCAAAACAGGTGGAAAAAAGAGAGGCCTTTTCAATATGCAACGGTGTGGACTTGGTTTAGTCAAGGCAGAGGTGTGTGTGTGTCTCGTGTATGTGTGTGTCGGTCGGTGTGTGCCTCTCCTAGTGTCTCATGTTACATCGGCCTGTTTCTAGTTTTGTATGAGTGCACCTGTTTTCACAGTTAAATGCATTCTAGATAATAATTGGGGGGAGGGGGTATAATCCTCTGGCAATTAGCCCATTTCTACCCTCCAGCTCCTGCAGCCCAGTTAACAACCCTATCCCTACTACCAGCTCTATAATTACAAAGCCTTCCTCCACCTAGACCAGAATCAGTTTCCATACCCATGGCCACATGCTTTCATGTTCCCTATGTGCCTTTCAACGGCCTCGTCGGCCTGCCCTCCCCATTTGAATGCGACGGGCTGCCTTGCCTCTTGTGAATGGCCATCCTATAGCCCTGGTCCATCTGAGATGAGTAGTAGTGTGTCTCAGGACTGATTAAAGGGAGGGAGGGGCGGAGCGGCGCGGGAGGTACACCACTGGGCACTTTAATGAGATTAAGGCCCCGTAATCCATGAAAGCGAAAAGGAACTCTCTCTCTCTCTCTCTCTCTCTCTCTCTCTCTCTCTCTCTCTCTCTCTCTCTCTCTCTCTCTCTCTCTCTCTCTCTCTCTCTCTCTCTCTCTCTCTCTCTCTCTCTCTCTCTCTCTCTCTCTCTCTCTCTCTCTCTCTCTCTCTCTCTCTCTCTCTCTCTCTCTCTCTCTCTCTCTCTCTCTCTCTCTCTCTCTCTCTCTATAGATGCACTTGGTTGTTCTGGAAAAAGCTAGTTTTACTAAGCTTTCATTTGAAATGCCCTTCAAAGTGTTTACCAAGTCTTTATTTCACTGTAATTACCCTCCCGGGGCCATGAAAGAGGGAGAGGTACCGCAGGTTGGAAGAGATCTTGTGAAGTAAGCATGAAAATACCTTCATGAGAGTGATTATGGTAAATGTTAAACTATACTGTACATGGTAAAGATGGGCTTTACAGTTAGGGAGTAAGCAAACATGAATGCCTTCAGAAAGTGGGATTAAAATGGATTTAATTGACATTTGTTTGGTCAGCAATCTACACAAAATACTCAGTAATGTCAAAGTGTATGAAAAAGTCTAACATTTGAAAAAAAAAATCATGAAAAATAAAACATGTAATATATCTTGATTAGTTAAATATTTAACCCCCTGAGTCAATAAATGTTAGAAATCACAGTTAGCAGCGATTACAGCTGTGAGTTTTTCTGGGTAAGTCTCTAAGAGCTTTCCACACCTGGATTGTGCAACATTTGCCCATTATTATTTTTGAAATTCTTCACGCTCTGTCAAATTGTTTGTTGATCATTTCTAGTCAACCATTTTCAGGTCTTGCCATAGATTTTCAAGCAGATTTAAGTCAAAACTGTAACTCGGCCACTCAGGAACATTCAATGGTGTCTTGGTAAGCAACTCAAGTGAAGATTTGGCCTTGGGTTTTAGGTCATGGTTTCCCAAACTCGGTCCTGGCCTAGCACTACACAACTGATTCAAATAACCAACTCATCATCAAGCTTTGATTATTTTAATCAGCTGTGTAGTGCTAGTGTAAAAAACAAAATGTGCACCCAGGGGTGGCCCCAGGACCGAGTTTGGGAAACCATGTTTTAGGTTATTGTCCTGCTGAAAGGTGAATGAATCTCCCAGTGTCTGGTGGAAAGCAGACTGAAACAGGTTTTCCTCTAGGATTTTGCCTGTGCTTAGCTCCATTCTGTTTTTGTTTTTATCCTGAAAAACTCCCCAGTCCATAACAATTACAAGAATAACCATAACACAATGCAGCCACCACTATGCTTGAAAATATGGTGTGTGGTACTCAGTAATGTACTGTATTGGATTTGCCCCAACCATAACACTTTGTATTCAGGACAAAAAGTTAATTGATTTGCCACATCTTTTGCAGTATTACTTTAGTGCCTTGTTGCAAACAGCATGCATGTTTTGTAATATTTTTATTCTGTACAAGCTAAGCTTCTTTTCACTCTGTCATTTATGTTAGTATTGTGGAGCAACTACAATGTTGTTGATCCATCCTCAGTTTTCTCCTATCACAGCCATTAAACTCTGAACTGTTTTAAAGTCACCATTGACATCATGGTGAAATCCCTGAGCGGTTTCCTTCCTCTCCGGCAACTGAGTTAGGAAGGACTCCTGTATCTTTGTAGTGACTGGGTGTATTGATAAACCATCCAAAGTGTAATTAATAACTTCACCATGCTCAAAGAGATATTCAATGTATTTTTTTTTACCCATCTACTAATAGGTGCCCTTCTTTGTGAGGCATTGGAGAACCTCCCTGGTCTTTGTGGTTGAATCTGTGTTTGAAATTCACTGCTCGACTGAGGGACCTTACAGAGATGTTAAACATTATTATTGCAGTCCCTGCAACTTATTATGTGACTTGTTAAGCACGTTTTTACTCCTGAACTTATTTAGGCTTGCCATAACAAAGGGGTTGAATACTTACTGACTCAAGACATTTCAGCTTTTCATTTTTTATTACTTTTTACAAATTTCGAAAAACATAATTCCACTTTGACATTATGGGGTATTGTGTGTAGGCTAGTGACAGAAAATCTCAATTTAATCTATATATTTTAAATTCAGGTTGTAACACAACAAAATGTGGAAAAGGTCAAGGGGTGTGAATACTTTCTGAAGGCACTATAGACCATCGTCAATACTGAAGATGGTGATTCAACAGGCATGAGATAATACAAACCAAATGTTGTCATTACCTTTGCTTTGTATAGCTTTAACGCCAAAGAACGGAAGTCCATTTTGCTTATCAGGGAACGCATAAATACACTGTAAAAAAAGAGAGAACACAGACAGTGTCATTCAGGAGACAACCATGACACTGCAACTCTAAAACCTTTTGGTCCCTCAGAACTTAAAAACCCCTCTCCTTTTGAAACATCCTCTTTGTCAAATAAATGTAATATGCACACGTATGGTCAAAATGAATCCCACTCCACCTCTTTGTGGATATCTCTACAGTGTCACTATAATGTTAGGGTAAAGGGGAGAAAGACAGAGTAAAGAGAAAAACAGGAGAGGTAGCCCAGTTGGGGAGGTCTGGGTCCCTGTGGCGGGTGTTTTTTGGCGGGGCTCTCCCATGTGACGCTATGTTTGGGGAGACGTGATGGTAAAGTGTTCTGAGCCCATTGTGGTTGCTCACAGTGGCCTGTCCCCCAAACAATGACCATGGATATGGGGACATCCCGCCATAGCTAACGGATAAAACTGCTCTGGATGGAGACAGTGAGTGGGGTGGTGAGGGTGGTGGGCGAGGGGTAGTGGGGTGGGGGGGTTAGTGGAGGTAGATTAGAGGAAGAGGAGGGGGAGACCGGGATCAGGGCACGCTGTGGTGCAATGTGACCACTCGCTGACCGACACAATCTAGTCCCCGTTCAGATAATTAGACAGAGACACAGACGATTGTGTTGGGACAGACCTCTCCTGTCCAGCGTGTGGCACAGCGACGGCCGTCCCCCGGTCTCTAACGAGCCCCCCGTGCTAATGAGCCCTCATCCCTCCCCGCCCCGGCTCACGCGCTGAATGGCCTGTTAGTGGGAAAGAATGGAATCAGCACTCTACCACCGAGTTGAGCGCACGCCTGAGTGCCCCAAGCGCTGTGATTGGCCCACTTCCCCAACCGGGGCCAAGACGGGAGGGGCTTGACGGGAACGAGGGGAGACAGGGCAGCTAATGATCATTAAATGCACTTGGTTTGCAGTAAAAGAGCCCAAACGACGGTGCAGGGAAGGACAGTCGTGATAATGGCCGCCCCCAAACATGGGTCCGGGAAGGACCAGTGAGGAGGATAATAGCAGCCTAACCCACTTCTTTTGTTGGCCCTCCTAAGGCACCCTGCTGTGGACGACCCAGCAGACTTCGTACTTACGTAATGCCCAACATTTTGGCGGTCACTCCTCCATTGGGGGGGCAGGGGTTGGGGGTCAGTGTTGGGACGCAAACGCATGCTGACCCAATTTAAATCGAGTGACAGGGAGAAATTGAGACTTGTTTTTGGAGGAGGGGGATGTGAGCAGGTCACAGTTGTTCTGAATGCAGTGTGAAGGAAGGAGAGAATGAATAAAAGCAGTTCTGAGGGAGAAGAAGAGGGGAATGCATTTGGAGGGACTCAGAAGTGAGAAGAAAGAGGGTGAGAGGTACACTGCATTGTGGGTCAGTCTATTTAAAAGTGAGCGGTTCGACCGTCTAGGGTCTCAGGTTTCCCCGCTCATTGCTGAATGAACACCTCCTCCCTCTCAGTTCTCTGAGTCACTCTAGTGAATTGGCAGGAACATGGGGAATTACTGTTCCACCATCATGTGGCTTTTGCTAGATTCATAAAAAAGAATGTCCTAGTAACACTACGATCACTTCACACAACAACCCCCACACACAGAGGTCAGCGTGAGGGAAGACTACTAGTAGTGAAAGTCTACTACAGTTCTTCCAGGTTCGGGGGCTTCAGTGGTGGCATGAGGTTCCACTGGTGTCCTGTAAGGGAATGCAACCCTGGATCTGGTGGGCTACTGCTGTATGGAAATGTGTCTCTCAGGTCATGTGACCTGCCCTGGGGGAATAGCGATGTACAAGGCGGGCTGAGAAGCACAGTGTTATACAGGGACAGATGGACTGAGTCAGGGGGCAACACGCCAGAGCAGAGAGAGAGAGACATTGAGAGAGAGAGAGAGAGAGAGAGAGAGAGAGAGAGAGAGAGAGAGAGAGAGAGAGAGAGAGAGAGAGAGAGAGAGAGACTGAGGCACAGAAGGGAGAACTAGATTGAATAGTAGAGTGAAATTGCGAAGGATAGAAAATGCGGGGGAAGGGGAAAATAAGGACATTATTTGGGATACTCATGCTGGTCAATCCTCAAAGGCAGCCAGACAGTAGCATTGTTGGGCTACTGTTCCAGATTAGTTTTATGCTAGGACTAAAGTCAACAGGATTAGAGCAGGTAACAGGATCAGTTTAGTTCAGCTAGGACCAGATGAGAGACTGACGCTATTGTTTTTTAGGGAAGGGTATTAAGATGACTAATCTTTGTCTTGAAGCTTGTACTTATATCTAAGGACCTACAGATGAAAATAACTCTGGAACTATTACACGCTGGTATTATCTGAGATGTTAATGATTGGGCGTGGTCCCTGTTAGATATATTCAGGAACCATTTACAAGTTCTCTGAAAAGAGTTCCATTTCCATTCATTAGGCGTTAAAATTAATCATCACGATCATAATTACTTCTTTCCAGACTAAACACCCCAGTCAGTCCCTCTCCATTTCTGGAGAAGTCAGTCAGTCTATAGGCATAGATGTGGCTGAGTAGGAGCCTCTTCTCCTCTTCACGGGGCCGCACAAAAGGCCAGCCGTAAATCAGGGGACCCATGACCCTGGCCGCGTCCACCCTGAGAGGGAGCTCTCACACTGGGCTGTGTCTCCCAGAGCAGCCCCTGACCCCTGGAGACCCCTGGAGCTTCAGGCAGGCCCTGCTCACAGTACTCAGTACTCAGCCATAAACCACAGCCAGGGAGAAACGTGCAGTGTGTGGGAATCTGTGGCATATGGGACATAATGTAGTGACAGAGGCCCCAAACTCTAATCAGTGTGATAGGGTTCTGTATTGGGATCATGACCGCCCAGGTCGGCTTTAATGGCCTAACTAGGTGTGTTGTAGTCTTAATATATTCACAGGCATACACAAGCACACTCAAAACAGTACACACACAGAGGCATACACAGTGGACAGACATAGTGATGCATACACAGTGGATAGACATAGTGATGCATACACAGTGGATAGACATAGTGATGCATACACAGTGGACAGACATAGTGATGCATACACACACACTATTATTCTTATTTATGGTCGGGGGGTCAGTGATACCTCTTCCGACTTCATTGTGAAAAGGGAGTTGGATTAGTGACTTGGACTACTCACTCCAATGTGGCTATTTTCTGTGCTAGGCTCGCAATCACAGCAAAGAGCCTTAGGTCTGTAAGTCCATCTGTCACCCTGAAGTCCACCATCTCCAGGATCTGAGAGAAAAACCATCATGGTCAAAGTGATACAGAAGGTGTATGTCTGTATGTGTGTGTTGTATTTACCCTGTAGACGTATATCTCTTCTTCATCAGAGAGCAGCTCTGGAGGGATGATCTTCTTTAGTGCCAGCAGCACTTGCAGGCAGGAGATGTAACCATCAGCATCGCTGTCCACCTGGAGGGATCATCATCATCGTCATCATCGACATTATCATCACAATCAACAACAACAACATCATCATGTAAGCAAAGTTAGAATCACGAGAGACAGGAAGAGTGAAAAGGAGAGAGAGAGTAAGAACTAGAGAAAGAGAGAGACAGAAAACCAGGAAGAAAGAGGGAGTGTATCTGAGGCATAGTGTGAACAGAGAGGGTTTAAATCCCCTTTCACTTACCGCTTCAAAAGCCCTTTTGTATTCTGCCAGCTTCTCCTGGCTGAAAATGCAATACTTTGCCAAGAAGTCGACTGCCAGAAAGAAAGGAAGAGGAGAAGAGAGTAAATCCAAACCTCTGTGTTAACAGGCTCTCTAGTGGGAAGAGAAGCCACACTGCCCTCTGCTATAGTGTTCAATTCAAATCAACTGCTTACAAATCCTCACACATCACCACGCATCACCAAACTGAAATATAAACGGAATATTATCTCAAACTGTGTTTATATCTTATTTCATACCGATCACAATAAATCTGTGAGCATTTTGAACGATTTCTAATAATATCTAGATATACAGTATGCCAGGCTTCAGGTGTGTGCATGTGTCTGTGTGTGTATCTGTGTATGTGTATGTGTGTGTGTATATGAGAGAGTCTGGTCTTTATCAATGTGAGGCGGCAACATCCCTCTGGTGGTGGTGGTGGGGTGGGTGGGGGGGGGCAATAAGGGCCAGTGTATTCACTGGGGTCCCCAGCCGGGCAGGCAGCACACTCAGGGGCCTCGTGTGGCACTTGGCAGCTACGTCTTTGTGTGTGTAGAGAGAGAGAGAGAGACAGGTTTTTACGGACCTGGGATAGGCTGAGGTCAATGTATTGATTGACTAAGAGAAAAAGGCATAATAACTCACTTTAGGGGAAAAACGTAATACAAGTACAAGGGTTTGAGCACGTAGTACACATTTAGGAAATTATATATATGAATGTTGAGGATGCCACAACTCTACAGTGGTCAACATTTCAGATAGCAAATTAAGGGACTACAGCTTGTTTACTATGATAGCTAATCCACGTCAATTTCAGAAAGCAAATCTGGGGGAGAAGAAGAGAAAGAAGCAAAAAGGAGAAAGGGGAGAGAAGGGGAGAGAAGGAGAGAGAAGGAGAGAGAAGGGGAGAGAAGGAGAGAGAAGGAGAGAGAAGGGGAGAGAAGGAGAGAGAAGGAGAGAGAAGGAGAGAGAAGGGGACAGAAGGAGAGAGAAGGAGAGAGAAGGAGAGAGAAGGAGAGAGAAGGGGACAGAAGTGGAGAGAAGGGGAGAGAAGGGGAGAGGAGGAGAGAGAAGGAGAGAGAAGGAGAGAGAAGGAGAGAGAAGGGGACAGAAGGGGAGAGAAGGGGAGAGGAGGAGAGAGAAGGAGAGAGAAGGAGAGAGAAGGGGACAGAAGGGGAGAGGAGGAGAGAGAAGGAGAGAGAAGGAGAGAGAATGAGAGAGAAGGAGAGAGAAGGAGAGAGAAGGGGACAGAAGTGGAGAGAAGGGGAGAGAAGGGGAGAGGAGGAGAGAGAAGGAGAGAGAAGGAGAGAGAAGGAGAGAGAAGGGGACAGAAGGGGAGAGAAGGGGAGAGGAGGAGAGAGAAGGAGAGAGAAGGAGAGAGAAGGGGACAGAAGGGGAGAGGAGGAGAGAGAAGGAGAGAGAAGGAGAGAGAAGGAGAGAGAATGAGAGAGAAGGGGACAGAAGGGGAGAGAAGGGGAGAGAAGGGGAGAGGAGGAGAGAGAATGAGAGAGAAGGAGAGAGAAGGAGAGAGAAGGAGAGAGAATGAGAGAGAAGGGGACAGAAGGGGAGAGAAGGGGAGAGAAGGGGAGAGGAGGAGAGAGAATGAGAGAGAAGGAGAGAGAAGGAGAGAGAAGGAGAGAGAAGGAGAGAGAAGGAGAGAGAAGGGGACAGAAGGGGAGAGAAGGGGAGAGAAGGGGAGAGGAGGAGAGAGAAGGAGAGAGAAGGAGAGAGAAGGGGAGAGAAGGGTGAGAAGGGAAGAGAAGGGAAGAGAAGGAAAGGGGAGAGAAGGGAAGAGAAGGTAAGGGGAGAGAAGGGAAGAGAAGGGAAGGGGAGAGAAGGGAAGAGAAGGGAAGGGGAGAGAAGGGAAGAGAAGGGAAGGGGAGAGAAGGGAAGAGAAGGGAAGGGGAGAGAAGGGGGGAGAAGGGAAGAGAAGGGAAGGGGAGAGAATGGAAGAGAAGGGAAGGGGAGAGAAGGGAATAGAAGGGAAGGGGAGAGAAGGGAAGAGAGGGGAAGGGGAGAGAAGGGAAAAGAAGGGAAGAGAAGGGAAGAGAAGAGAAGGGAAGAGAAGGGAAGGGGAGAGAAGGGAAGAGGAGAGAAGGGAAGAGAAGGGAAGAGAAGGGAAGGGGAAAGAAGGGAAGAGAAGGGGAGAGAAGGGAAGGGGAGAGAAGGGAAGAGAAGGGAAGGGGGGAGAAGGGAAGAGAAGGGAAGGGGAGAGAAGGGAAGAGAAGGAGTAGAGAAGAGAAGGGAAGGGGAGAGAAGGGAAGAGAAGGGAAGAGAAGGGAAGAGAAGGAGAGAGAAGGAAAGAGAAGGGAAGGGAAGAGAAGGGAAGAGAAGGGGAGAGAAGGGAAAGAAGGGAAGAGAAAGGAAGAGAAGGAGAGAGAAGGGGAGAGAAGGGAAGAGAAGGGAAGAGAAGGAGAGAGAAGGGGAGAGAAGGGGAGAGAAGGGAATAGAAGGGAAGAGAAGGGAAGGGAAGAGAAGGGAAGAGAAGGGGAGAGAAGGGAAGAGAAGGGGAGAGAAGGGAAGAGCTCTTTAAGCTGCTTCCACTTCAATTCAGTAGAGATGAGAAAGAGTCCACTGAATAATGGATCTATTCATTGGGTAGCAGAAGAATGTAACAGAAACAGAGTTTGTATCAGTCTGGACTTAAACCCCTGGACCTCTGAGCTGCTCCCCGGTTGCAGGGGGCCGTTTCAATCTGCCATTTATCTGCTTAGGCCTAATCAAAACCAGGCCTTCTGCAGCCTCAGCCTTTCACATGCAAAGCGTTACATTCGCATCCAGTCAACTTGACTTGTTAAAGCTTGATTGATCAAAACCTACGGCGCGGCTGTGTACATCTGTTTGCAAATGTCTGTGACGAGAAGGGGCTTTCGCTGAGACCCACGAGTCACACGATCGGTCCCTGAGCAGCGTCTGGGCTGGGTATTAGCTAGCCCCCAGACCCCAATCTAACACTCTTCAATAGACACACACCCACTGCCTGGATCAGTGCACTGATCAATCCAATGAAGTGAATTGACAGCTTGTGTGACAGAGTAAATGGATCCCCCGTCCTCTCTCTTTAGCGTGGGGCGGGCTGAAGCAGGTCCCATCAGTCCTGTCCCTGGTAGGTAGTGCTCCAGTCCCCCTAATGGTGACTCTCTCTCTTGTTCTATCCTAGGCCTGCTTCTCTTTCCTGGGCCTCTGCCTTGCATCTCTCAGGCCTGATGTGTGCCCACAGGCACTCATTTTTACACACGTGCGCACGCATGCACACACACACACACACACACTGCAGTCCGTGCTGGAGGGAGATCAGGGGTTCTGCGACCGAGGGGGCCACTCCGTCGGGAAATCAGCCGGACAAAAGGTGCAGTGGAGTGAGAGATTGAGGGAGGAAGCGAAGGCGGGTGGAGGAGCAGGACAAAGCCCAGGCACTAAAACCTCCTGCCTGATAGCCTTATCTGATTCCACTCCAGCGCATGATGGCTTTTTTTTTTCAGATGGCCTTTAAAGCACACAGGTTGTGCCTTTGGTGTGAAGCCTAGCAGAAAATGTTAATCAAGAGAAGGACTGTGGCACAGAAAGGGGAGAGTCACTCTGCTAAAGCTGTAATCTGTAATGAGAGTGAGGCGATTCAGTAGCGATTGAGGGAGGAACAATGGGGCCGTGATGATGATGAGCAAGGAGGTTCACTCTTTTACGACCGTTTGTTTTGCAGCTTTTTCTTCTGTTTCTTCAGTCACCACACGCATTCAATGACGTCCACCGGTCCGCAGACGGCGAAAAGCCACGAGTCACATCTCATTTAACACACACTTGGACATCACTTTTAATGTCTCCAGCTGACAGATGACAAACAGCCTGATTGCTGATCTGACACTGTGCAGGCATTCATGAACAAATGATTTATATTTTCTCACAGAGTCACAATCTGAACAAAACAAACAACATCATTCAAAGTGAGAAAGTAGTTTGCATATAACCGTTATTTCTTTTTAGCGAAATCTAGGTTAAATCTGAATAGCTGAATGACTGCAACAACAAACTCTCTCAATACCATACATTATAGTCAGGAAGTCTGTAAACAGTGTTGGGACTGTGGAGCAATGGAGCAACACAGAGGTTCTATTGTGTTATTTCATGTGTTGCCCTCTGGTTTGTTTCTCTTCCTCTCTTTCCCACTTAATCCCAGACCTTTGTTTCTGCTCATCGTCACATGTATAAAGTGTCCATAATTCCCCTAACAAAGGTCACATTCAGTGCTAGAGGAGAAATGACCCCGTTTCTCCAGTGGGAGAATGTCAGAGCTCAACCTAACCCATATAGTGTCGGATTAAAAACCTGTATTTAGAGTAATTACATTCATATAATGAGCATGGATGTTCCATGGCCTTGGCTAGACTCAAACGTTATCCACTGTGACTGTAACACAACAGACAGACTATATGGGAGCATTTGGGGATATGTTGGGTTTAAGCTCTTTAAGTGCTATGATCTTTTAATTCTGTAGCGTCAAAACATGATATAATGAGTGATATTAAAATAAACCAAAGCTTCAGTATAGTTTGAGTAGTTTGGCATGTTGTATGATGATAATAAAATCATCCAGTCACTGACATTAATTAAACTAAACTGGTCTTTCCTTGTCAAGATTATTTCCTGATATGATTCTAGAGTATATTTCAGTGTATTAATTACACAATGGAGCAACCAATGAGGTTTATAAGAAGACTACATTTTACAGTAATAGCATTATACAAGCAGGAAGTTGAGAGCTTCAGTAGGCCAGTAGGAGGTGCAGGAGGAGATGCAGTAATCAGTCCTTTAATTCCTGAGCTCCATTCAATGTTGAAACTCAATCACAGAGAGTCTGTACCTAAGACAATGTCCACATGCACACACAACTGTTAGCTGAAGACATTACTTAAACATATTGTACATTTCCTCTAGTCTTGTGACAGCAGTAGCTAAGGTTTCATGGCCAGACTAGCCAATTCATCAATGACGATTCCATGATGTTATCATTTTACAGGAAAGCAACTTAGAACCATATTTACAGGATAGTTCAGAAACATTTTGTGATTCTTTAATAATGCGACCAAACATTATTCAACATCTCTTTTGGGTCAGAGGAGAATTTGGCAGTGTGCTCCAGTCCCTTCGAGTGTGGTGGACTCAGGAGGGGGGCAGAATCTGGCAACAGGCCTCATTATCGCTCCATGGACCCCTGGCTCCAGCCCCTTCACTTTCCCCAAAAGGAGGAGGGGAAAAACTCTGCGTCAGGAAAACAAACAAAGACACACGCAGCGGCCACACTCCCGACTCTGGCAGCACGCCACCCACCTCACCACAAACCATGGCGCGCACACACACACACACACACACAAACAAACATACACACGCCTACGTCCAATCGCCCAGCGCCGCTACACACACACACACACGCACACACACAGATCCAAAAAGATAAGTCCTCAAAGCCTCTAATCATCTGCTATAACTGATCTGTACTGATAACCTGACAAAGCCAAATCATGTGTTATTACTACCCAGGCTCTCCTTGACATTGTACCATTAATAAGGCCATTGTGGAGGGCCCTCTCTGTTTAGACACAATATAATAGAGTCTTTGACAGATTCTCTTTGCCGCTCTCTGCCTCTCTCCTTCTCTGCGCTCTTTGAAAACAGCGAGCGTGCATATTCCACGCTGCTGCTCATCAATAGGCTGGCTGTTTGTTTGTCCAGTCATTTGGCGCTAATGGTAAATACACAGAGGTATTCTAGACCAAAGGCTGAGCAAACAGCCGTTACATAAAGGCACTGTACCCTAGCACACATGCACACACACACAGCAACACACACACACACAGATACACACACACATACACACACAGGCGCATGCGTGCAGACACACTCACACCCACACACACACTATTCTAAGTGATTGGTCTCCCTTGCTCATTCATTCAGAAGCTATTCATTGCGGTGAAAACAACCGAGCAAACACGAGTGCAGCGGATTCCCCATCTACCTCAATAGAGCGTTAATACACGGGAGGCTGAGTGGCGTCCAGGGGGCGGGGCTGAGGCGGAGCAGTCACGGGGCCGCCAGGTGTTCCCCATCAACACTGACATTCATCAGAGACCCTGGCAGAGTGAGTCACTGACGCCAGCAGCACAGGTACAGCTACTGAGAACCACTCCATGGGACAACAGCACACAATGGAGCTCAGAACGGACACCAGTCTCCCTGAATGCACTTACAGTCATCCCTCTTGCATATGTATCCAAAACAATCATGCACTCAGTCAACACAGGCATTGTATGTTCCTAGCCTACTAGGAAAACACTGAGGTTCAGACCTGACCCCGCTCTTATCTGTATGAAAACAATCATCACTCTGCTATTGCTTATACTTCCTGTATGTCTACTACTGTGATAACACAGTCATGTACTCTTTCCTGTGTACAATCTACAGTCTCTCTACTACTGTGCTAGCCCAGTCATGTACTTCTGATAGGAAACAGGGAGTATGGCACAAACAGAGGCACTAGAGAAAGTAAATGTCTACAGGCAGGAAGGATGGCTGGATGGAAGGATGGCTGGATGGAAGGATGGATGGATGGGAGGATGGATGGATGAGTGGGGAAGTAAAGGAAGAAAGTGGGAGAAAAGTGCATAGAGGAGGAGAGGAAGAAAGGAACGAGGGAGAGTAGAGAGGCGTCTCTATTTTAGGAGTGCGTTGGCCAGTGGTCAGTGCCAGGTGAAGAGGGTGCCAATTAAGGCCAATTAGTGCCTTTCAGCCCTAATGAGGGGACCTGTTTACAAGTGTCTGAGCGAGGGGCTGCAGCACACACACACACACACGTACTGACACTCATTATCGCACAAAGCCACAAAGACAAACAGAAAATAACACCAGCAGACATAAACATAATGTGTGAAGACAACTGCTAAAAATATAAAAAGAGCTGAGAGCTGAGATATAGTTGAAGCCAATACACACTTATGAAAGAGAAACAGTTCACTCTCCCCTCCCCCCACCACACACACATAACATATTGGTAATAACCTTTCTTTTGTTGTGTGGAAGGACAGCTGCAGGGATCTTCCTCTTTGTTCATTACTGGCTGAACAAACCTGTCCAATCAGACAAGTGGCTGTGCACACAGGAGAAACCCTGACCCTGTGACCATTCTGGGGGCCCCACCCTCTTAACCTTGACCTGAGGTGTACAGGCTCATTGTGGGACTTGCCAGGCCCGGCACAGTGACAATGGGTGGCATGACAGAAATTAGACACTTGGGAGAAACTGAAGAATTTCAGGGTAAACTCCTGTTTACAAAGCAGCTAATTGAAATGGTGAAATCAAGTGCTGTGCTCTGGACTAAAGGAAAATTGTGTGGGGGAGAATAATTATTTTAAAAAGTCGAGAGGCCGCAGTGTTGAGCGTAAATGTGTTTGTGTTTTGCTAAAATGCTCCCTTATGGTAAGAGGCAGTGGGCAGATCAGTGTGTGTCGGTAGGCAGTGTTGGGTTTTAAATGTGTGAGGGAGGATGGGTACACTGATACACTCACAGTCCTCAAACTTGGAGCGGCCCCTGTTGCGGCTGGGCTGAAGGGGTCCGCTGTCCTGGAGTTTGGAGTAGATGTTCAGCACCTTCATCTTTCTCTCCTTCTCCCTCATCCTGCGCTCCAGCCTCCCAGGCCTTCTCCTGCCCCCTGTGGAAGCCCAGCCTCGCTCCCCGATTAGGGCAACCAGGCTCCTCCTTCACTGGACCCCCCTGGTCTGGGCTGGGGCCTGGATGGGGACACATAGAGATGCACATTTTCATAGGACCACATTGAGATGGAGAGTAATCTCATGGCATTGGGCAGATTTCAAAGCCCATCTGAGTCTGAGAGGTCCTCATATTGCAGTCATATCCCCATAAGCAGATATATTAGAACTAACACTATTTATGGTTATGGTATGGTACCTTCTTGTTTCTGGTGCTCATTCACTGATTATTGTATTTTCATGATGCTGACCCACTTGGTTTGATATTACTGTTGTGTGTCTAGTAGAGTTCCACCAAAGTACTTTGAAAGTCAACATGCTAGGTGTTCTGCATTTGTGTACATCTATCTTGCTACTTAAGAAAGCTCACTTTGCAACCACTTCTCCTTTTTTCCCTCACAAACACACATGTTCATCTCTTTGTCCTCCCTAAACATCCCAGTCACATCACATCTCCACTCCTCTGATCTTTTCACATCCTAACTGAAAGAGGGACACCCTTCGGAAACGTAACCACTCAGTCGATTTGGCACTGGCCCCCAATTAGGAGTCCCATTATCTGCCAATGAAAAGTCAGAATAATGCACTTCCTGGCCTGGAGGCGCAGGGACAAAGAGTGCCATCAATGAAGACTCAAACTACATTGAGGCTTGGATTGCGAGTACAATTTCCTTATTTTTTTACACTTTAGTAGTCATTCTTTACCATGAGTGTTACCTGTGTTACCACATAAGACATGAATCAAATGAGTTTCAAGCATTTCAGCGTTAGGATGGTGTTAGTTAGTCATTACGATCAGGAGAAAGTTTGACCAACAGAGTGATAAGGTTCAGAACTATCTTTCATCAAAAACGTCATAGACTGTCATCATATATCATATATCGTGCTGAAAGGTCAGAGGTCAGCAGCTCAGCTGGATATAGTCATGTCTCATTTGACAGTCCGTCTTGAACACAATCACATCTCTACTTCAGTTTCTGTGTGGGGCACAATTCTCAATGTCAAAGGCTTTTGGGTAGTAAAATCCACTCCACCGATACAACATAGAATGTATCATTCTGTCTAGAATATTTATTTGTGTGCAACATCAATCATGTTTAGATTATTTATTTAAACGAAGTTGGAACGACCAAGGAGATGGATAATACAAAAGATATCATACTGTATATAATGCAAGCCTATACACTATGAAATTAGAAGGAAGGGTGACAAAATGTTAGTTCAATTGTTATCTGAAATGATGCATTTGTGCAAGCGCTTTAACATATTACATAAACATATTTCCTAATATATTTATGTTCATTATTGGACAAGATGTACCCAACTAGACTGGTCATTTTAAACATTGCCACTCTGAGACATATTTTATACAAAGTAAAAGCTTCAAATTATTCAGGACCTTCCTTTCTAAAAGCTCCTTTTCTAACATGGCCTAATCCATGAATGCTGGGGAGTGATTACTGGTCAGTTCAAGCTGGAAACAAGACAGTGGCCTGCTTAGAAACCATCTAAAACACACAGACCAGGTTACCATACCAACAGAGCCATCTGAATCATGGCAGATAGCTGGATTTGGCTGTGTGTAGCCAATTCAAATCCCCTCCCTGATCTCGAAAGGCCACCGAAGACAAAAAACCACACACCACCCTCCCTCTGGCCGGCTCTGCCCCTGAACACAAAAACACACACATCGCCTGCCCCTGCACACAGAAAGACCCCAACATCCAGTGCACCAGGAAGAGGCAAGAAGGTCGGACTTGTATCTTTTTCTTTGTGTGTTTGAGAAAGGGATGAGCGCCAGTGAGACAATCAGTGTCATTCACCGATGCCACCCAGAGCCTCGACTCCTCTATCTGTCCAGAAGAAAGGCTAGAATAAAGGGAGGGGCGGAGAAAAAAGGCAAATCCTTCCAGATTATTATTCATGGGGAGGGATTGTCCTTTTCAGGCCTCCTCGGCCTCCTTATCGGCCTGTTCGTTTCCCAACACGTGATCCTCTCTATCAGCCGCTGACAAGTGCCAATCAAAGGGCCTGGATGGATCCAGGTTTGAAAAAGGACAAGGAGGGAGAGAAAACGATGGTGGATTTCGGAGGAGACAATAGCCGCTGAGCCCACAGTGGCAGTGGTTTAGAGACAATGGTGACACAGCTACATTGTCAGTGTGTGGTCCTCTGGGGGGGGAAACCATCCTGCTTGGAACACGACTAATCTCTGCTCCAGTGTCTTTCCCTTCTCTTTCACCGGCCCTAATCTGTGAAGCTAGCGGCTCCCCGAAGCCTTCCGGAACAATCTACCAGGGTCAGTCCAGATTAGTCCTCTTTGTGGCCCCGGCCCATCACAACACTCATTTAGGGCGCTAACGTCTTCAGTAACAGCTGAATGCTAAACTCTGGGGTGAACACGGGAGTGACCGGGCAGAATTGAAACAGTCATGAAAACAATTATGAGGGGGATTATAGTACCTATGAATGAATTATGACAGAGAGGGGGTCCAAGACCTTATCATAGAGCTCACTGGGGATAGACCACATATCTTTCCTCATCTTATTATTCTGACTGGGTAAAAAGAATCACCTAAGTGCCATTTGCCTGTGTTCAGCCTATTAGTTCATGCATGGGTGGACATTGTCTTGAACAAGCCACATTATGAAGCTATAAACCTGTTATGACAAAACCTGATAACTACGACAACAGGGTCTGTATTTCACACTTGTCGTATTTTCTTTATTTGGATACATACTTTTAGGTCAAAGTCCTTATTGGATTCGTAAATGCATACTGGAACACCATGCTGTCACCCTACAACGCTGTCCCCATAGTGTCACATTGAGTCGTAACAGTGTAATTCTATGGACTACTTAGGGAGCTCTATTGAGAGTTTTAACTGCCCCGTTTCTCCCCTTGGAAACCCAATCTCACCTAACCTATGGCCACACAAAGCCATCCCACACACTGGGCAACGCTCAAAGGCTCGCTGACCCAACTGTGGGAGCAATTATTAGGAAATGGAAGACATACAAGACCACTGATAATCTCCCTCGATCTGGGGCTCCACGCAAGATCTCACCCTGTGGGGTCAAAATGATCACAAGAACGGTGAGCAAGAATCCCAGAACCACACGGGGGGACCTAGTGAATGACCTGCAGAGAGCTGGGACCAAAGTAACAAAGCCTACCATCAGTAACACACTACGGCGCCAGGGACTCAAATCCTGCAGTGCCAGACGTGTCCCCTGCTTAAGCCAGTACATGTCCAGGCCCGTCTGAAGTTTGCTAGAGTGCATTTGGATGATCCAGAAAAGGATTGGGAGAATGTCATATGGTCAGATGGTAAAAACTCAACTCGTCGTGTTTGGAGGACAAAGAATGCTGAGTTGCATCCAAAGAACACCATACCTACTGTGAAGCATGGGGGTGGAAACATCATGCTTTGGGGCTGTTTTTCTGCAAAGGAACCAGGACGACTGATCCGTGTAAAGGAAAGAATAAATGGGGCCATGTATCGTGAGATTTTGAGTGATAACCTCCTTCCATCAGCATGGGCATTGAAGATGAAACGTGGCTGGGTCTTTCAGCAAGACAATGATCCCAAACACACCGCCCGGGCAACGAAGGAGTGGCTTCGTAAGAAGCATTTCAAGGTCCTGGAGTGGCCTAGCCAGTCTCCAGATCTCAACCCCATAGAAAATCTTTGGAGGAGTTGAAAGTCTGTGTTGCCCAGCGACAGCCCCAAAACATCACTGCTCTAGAGGAGATCTGCATGGAGGAATGGGCCAAAATACCAGCAACAGTGTGTGAAAACCTTGTGAAGACTTACAGAAAATGTTTGACCTGTGTCAATGCCAACAAAGGGTATATAACAAAGTATTGAGAAACTTTTGTTATTGACCAAATACTTATTTTCCACCATAATTTGCAAATAAATTCATAAAAAATCCTACAATGTGATTTTCTGGATTTTTTTCTTCTCATTTTGTCTGTCATAGATGACGTGTACCTATGATGAAAATTACAGGCCTCTTTCATATTTTTAAGTGGGAGAACTTGCACAATTGGTGGCTGACTAAATAGTTTTTTCCCCCACTGTATCTCTGCATCACAGAAGAGAGAGAAATAGGAAGGGGTTAAGTCAAACCCAAATGATCCTTCCTTTCCCTTTCCTTCCTGTGAAGCCTGTTTTCTCTGTGTTTGTGGTCCTACTGTACTTGCTCTGCCTTTGAACCCATTATTCATCAGTGTACACAAGACGGCCACACAGGAGAGGACCACTCTGCTCGCCAGCCAGCTCTACCGAGGATTATCAGGCTTAAGTGTACCGGACGCAGAGTAACACGGCCAAACACAGCGGTGACAGTAAGAACACAATGGCTTTGAAGAAGACCCGCTCTAGTATGGACAGACCAAACCCTCATGTTAAGGACAGCCTCTTGTAGGTATTGACTGATTAAAGATAGCTGTTAAGAGTTTACAGAGATGTATGCTTAGGTTTAGAGAGAAGGATAGAATGCATAATATGCAGAGCAAACGGAAGTATAACGATTTGGAAGGAAAATCAATAAGGTTGTTAAGAAATCCTATTCATTAGGTGTGGATGTGATAAGAGTGATATGGGTGATGCAGTACCACAGCAGGACTCGCATTGGGAACTGGTGGACCCGGATATGATGTCTGATGGACTGGAATCACTGATCCATGACGATGGTGACCTGGAACCATCCTCGGTGTGGCACTTCTGAAAACACAAGCATAAAACCGCAACACCACGATCACATTATTCAGTCTGACCTGTGTTCTACATAGACCAATCAGGCATGACTATTACTAAAAAATAAATCACATTATAACCACATAATGTGTGCCAATCCCGTACCAGCACACTAGACTCTAAACCTGTGGTGTAGTAGTGGTGCATTATGCAAATAGCCTAACATGAATCATGCCCCGGGTACTCAGAACGCTTCATTGTGGTTAGACATAATCACAGGGGGCTTATAAGGCACATTGAGCCTTTCAGAGAGCAGAGGAAGCTTTCTCATCTATCATAAAGAGGAGATGAATAGTCTATCGCGTGGAGCACCTGCATCCATTCCACTGCACCCCGACACTCGCAGCGCTGCGTTTACCCCTGACCCCTCACCCCTGACCCTGTCTGATCCATCCCACCAGCGGCGCATCCTCCAAAAGAGTCTCCCCTGTATAGAGCCACATCTGAGTGTGAGTGCGTGGACCCCCCTAGGATAGAGCAGTGGGCTGAGCAGAACGTGGTGTAAAAGTCTGTCTGCTCTGCTCTTTCAGTGGTACAGTCATCAGCCTCTCCCTCCGGTGGCCTGTGACTGATTAACTACACACCTGCTGCACTGCACACTTCTCTCAATGTTGTTATATTGTGTTTCAATGATCAACAACAATTTGGCTGCTTGATCCGGGATGGCAGTTACAAATTCATGCCAGTTCAAGTTTATACTGTAAATATAGGTCTTTGTCTCAGTCAGTGTCTTTGTGTTGGTATAGTCAGTGTTTAAACAACAATGTGCAATAGTATTTTACAAAGACGGATGAAAGCCACAGAGGGGTTGTTGTGAGGGGTAGTTTGAGGAGGGGGTACAGACACTCACCATTGTGTGCTCACCCTGTCCCTGGACTTTGCCTGTAGCGACACACCTCTCAGACACACTGCCGTCGCCACAGCTGCCAGCTGTGAGGGGCCGCAGGTCGCCTGACAACAACACACACATCCATCCATGCAGGCAGGCACACACACACACACACACACACACACCATCAATCTGAAGACACAAACTGAATAGATAGTGTGTGCGTGTGCCAACGTGCCCGTGGCACTTGCTTGCGTGTGTGTTTTCCTTTGTGTTTGAGTGCGTACACAGATATGAGTAATGCCATGTATTAGTTAAAAGTATGGTTCCTAATCGCTCTGCAAATACTGATATAAATAGAGGGGAAAAACCCTGGAGGAACACCTGTCTCCCAGAAGCGTGTCAGGTGCAAACACAGAATGGGAAAACATTGTTCTGGAGACACATCTAGAGGACAGACAGACAGACTAGCCCCCTGCAATGTCTACATCTCCAGTCAGGCCACAGTGATATGTCACTGAGTGAAGAGGAATTAGTTTGATTCAATGACTGTATTCAAGGCCACATTGCCAATTCACAGGAGAAGCATCACACTGAGCAATAGTATTATTAATATCATGGAAAACAAGTTACACATATGTTATTTGCCTAGAGAACTACTAAATGAGATGCTTATTTCCAACTGTTTGCTAATCGACCACTTATATTCCTTTTAGCACTTTATATGACGTTTGGTAAACTTTCTATGGTATTTCTTGCATCACCCAGACTGATATGCACACGCTGCACAGACACAATCACATCCAGATTGTGCCATTGTTAAAATTTATTTTTTTAATTAGCTGTCGGTGTGTCTGAGCTGAGGTTTCCAGGTTAATGATAAACGCGAGCCGGTTTGATCTTTATTCATATGGCATATCATATCCCAATAAAACGTTCTGCAAAGCCAGAAATGAGCCTCCATATCTTTATGGCCTTTCAGTTACGAGCCTGCAGCAGCATGCCTGGGAGCAGATGAGAGGCGGTTCACACTGTAAAGACATTACTCTCAAGGCCGACCAACGACCGGCAGGCACACACCCATAACGCAGCTTGGTATTCCCCTGTCCAGCCTATTCTACACAAGTCTGGATTTTCCCTGTTATGAAATCAACGGTTTTGCTGTTTCTATCAAAGGTCATAGTTTGGCTCATTGTAACTGTCAAAAGAAACTGTCAAAGGTGTGAGTTTACATCAAGTAATCTTACTGAGACAATGTCTCAAACACAGTGTATATAAAGACGTGCCAGTTCAATCACATTCACTGACTCACAAACAAATCACAGACTGGGTTGGGTGTTGAGTTGTAAATCAGGGATACCTGTAGTAGAGAGTCCTGGACTAAGAGGTCTTCTGGCTCTGAGCTCCGCTGTGTGGCCCGTTCTGTCCTCTGTTGGGGAGTACTCGTCCTGACCAGAGAGCCAGTGGGGCTCCACAGGGTCCGGCCGGTCCAGGAGCAGGAGCTGCACACGGGACAGGGAGCCCAGGTCCCCCGAGTCACAGCCCACTGTCAGAGCAGCCAGGCCTGGGGACATCTCTGCAGCGGTGGCATACAGTATACAGGACAACTAAAGCATAATGTGAAACAGCATACCCAACAAATCAGATGCATTTAAAAGGGACTGAGGGAGTCCATTGGATCAGTCAGTCCATCTACTTACAGTTTAAGTCAGTCCATCTACTTACAGTTTGAGTGCATACATTGTCATACCTTTTTTCATACTGATCCCCGTGGGAATCGAACCCACAACCATGGAGTTGCAAGGGCCATGCTCTCCCAACTGAGCTACACAGGACTCAACAAATAATACTGTTGTGTCAAAAGACAGGTATTCATATTCAAGGCATTCACATTTTCAACTTATTTCAAAGATAAAACACCAGCAGGGGGCGAAAAAGTGTATGCATTGTGGAACCCATCATTAGCTTGTGTTTCCCTGGGGAACATATATACTGGTGCACCTTTGTGTGTCAGCTTCCTGCTTCCCCTGTTTGTCTCCTGGCCTCTAGAGGTCAGCTGTGTTCCCCTTTGCCTTAGTTTTTCCTCATGTGTCCTAATTAGCTTATCTATGTCACCTGTGCCTTGTTTCCCCTTGAGTATTTTAGCTGTGTGTTTTCCCCTTGTTTCTCACTTGGTTATTGCGTCCTGTCTATGTGTCTCCTGCTTTGTCCCACCGTATCAGTCCTAGTAAGTTATTCGAAGTTATCTTTAGTTTGTTTTTTCTCCCTCGGGGGAGTTGTTTTGTTTTGCCTCCTGTTTTGGAACATTAAATCTACTTACCTGGAGTATTGCCTGGGGTGTTTCATTTGGGTCCTACAACATCTCCTCTGTGGCTAAGGGGTAGTACCCCCAGCTCTACACATTTGAGACCGGAGTTCTAGCCCGGCTTGTGACAGAATAACCAAGTCAATCATGGACCCAGAAACACTCAGTTCCCAGGACCTGTTGGCGGTGATCATTCGACATGAGGCTTCTTTCCAGCGCCATGAAGCCGTTCTCAGCCGACAAGAGGAGCTGATGGCTAGACATTCTCAACTCCTGGCCGAAATGATGAGTTCCCTTCACCAGCTCTTTGAACGCCTCCTTGGTTTCTCCCCCTTCCCCCGGTCACCTCCCAGTGACGACAGGCCTTCTCGGTTGGCGGAGCCCCCGACTACCACCTCCCAAGCCCTTTTCTGGGGATCCAAGCTCTTGTCAGGGTTTCCTCACCCAATGCTCCCTCACCTTCGAGCTCCAACCCTCAAGTTTTCCCACAGACCGTTCCAAGATTGCCTACCTCATTACCCTTCTTTCAGACAAGGCGCTCGCCTGGGCCTCTGCGGTGTGGCAGTCCCAGGAGGCCTGTTGTGACTCCCACGCTGCATTTGTAGAAGAGTTCAAGCGGGTGTTCGATCATCCTGTCAGTGGGCGGGAGGCTTGGCGCCTACTGTCTCTCCGTCAGGGCCCCCGAAGCCACGGCAGATTTTGCCATTGAGTTCGAACCATAGCAGCAAGGAGCGGATGGAATGATGAAGCGCTGAGGGTCTGCTTTCAGGGAGGGTTATCTGAGCCCCCTTCAAGATGAGTTAGCCACCCGTGAACCAGCTGAACATCTCGAGTCCCTCATAGCCTTGGCCATCCGCCTGGACAATCGTCTAAGAGAGCGGAGAACGGCTCGCCGTCAGGTGTCTCAGTCCCAAGTTCCTCTGAGCAGCTCTGTTTCTCCTGTTTGGACTCCGTCATTCAGAGCTGCCCCGGCTCCTGAACTGCCCCAGGATTCCCCGGAGAGCATGCAGTTAGGCCGTTCCAGGCTTTCTTCCAACGAAAGGGAGCGTCGCATGAGGGGCGTCGGTGCCTCACTGCGGGGTTGCCGGCCACTTCCGCTCCACTTGCCCCGAGCTTTCGGGAAACGCCTGTCCCCGCCCAGCTACAGGAGGGTTGTGATGGGGAAAATTAGAGCTCCTCCTACTAACAGCGGTCCTAGCTATTCCAGCCACTCTGTCCTGGGAGGGCCACCAGCATCGGGTCCAGGCTATGATCGATTCCCGGTGCCGCAGGTGATTTTATGGATGTAACCTTGGCTAAGGAACTTAAGATCCCTACCCAACTACTTCCTCAACCCCAGGCAGTTACAGCCTTAGATGGCAGACCTCTGGAACCAGGAAAAGTTACTGAGGCGACTCAGTCCCTGCGACTTACCATCTCTCAACACCAGCAGGAGGAGACCTTCTATCTCATTGACTCTCCCGAGTATCCTATTATCCTGGGTCACCCTTGGCTATGCAGACATAATCCCCCAGATCGACTGGCCTACTGGCACCATTCTTAGCTGGGGTCCCACTTGCCAACTCACCTGCATGCTTCAGAGTTCCTCAGCCCCTAGTACCCAGTTTCAAGAGTCTGTTGGCGTCTCCCGAGTCCCCAGTGTTTACCATCGGTTCAAAGCAGTGTTCAGCAAGGCCCGGGCTACTGCCTTACCGCCTCATCGCACTTATGACTGTGCCATTGATCTACTCCCTGGGTGCTGCCCTCCTAGAGGTCGGATCTTTTCCTTGTCCTCCCCGAGCACGCAGCTATGGACACCTACATTAAGGAGTCCTTGGCAGCCCGGCCTCATCTATGCCTCTACTTCCCCGGCTGGGGCGGGCTTCTTTTTGTTGAAAAGAAAGACGGGGGTCTGAGGCCTTGTATTGATTACCGGGGACTCAACAAGATCACGGTTCGGAATCGATACCCTCTTCCTCTCATGGCCACTGCTTTTGAGCTGCTTCAAGGGGCTTCCATTTTTACTAAGCTGGATCTCCGCAATGCTTACCATCTCGTGCGGATCCGGCCAGGAGACGAATGGAAGACGGCGTTCAACACGCCCACGGGACACTATGAATATCGGGTGATGCCGTTCGGGCTCACCAATGCCCCCGCAGTATTCCAAGCCCTGATTAATGATGTTCTCCGGGATATGCTTAATCTGTTCGTCTTCGTGTACCTGGACGATATCCTCATCTTCTCGAGGTCACTGAAGGAGCATGAGGGCATGTTAGCCGGGTTCTCCAGCGGCTCCTTGACAATCACCTCTACGTTAAGCCTGAGAAGTGTGAATTTCATGTTTCTCAGACTCAGTTTCTCGGGTTTATTGTCACTCCCGGGCACCTAGAGATGGATCCCAAGAAGGTCAAGGCGGTCCACGATTGGCCCACACCTGCCACGGTCAAGGAGGTTCAACGGTTCATTGGCTTTTCTAACTTCTATCGGAAGTTCATCAAGAATTTCAGCTCGGTGGTAGCCCCCCTTGGCGGCGCTTACCAAGGGAGGAGGGACCAAGATTCACTGGGGTCCGGAAGCAGCAGGGGCCTTGAGGATCTCAAGCGCCGCTTCACTTCTGCTCCGATTCTGGTGACCCCCTGACCCAAGAGACCTTTCGTGGTGGAGGTGGACGCCTCAGAGGTGGGGGTGGGAGCCGTCCTGTCACAGAGGGGTGCGGATGGGAGATTACACCCTTGTGCCTTCATGTCTCGCCGCCTGTCTGAGGCCGAGCGCAACTACCACGTGGGGATCTAGAGTTGCTTGCGGTTAAACTGGCCTTGGAAGAGTGGCGCCATTGGCTGAGGGGGCTCCAGCACCCTTTCCAGGTTCTCACAGACCACAAGAACCTGGAATATCTCCCAACAGGCTAAGCGGATGAACCCTCGGCAAGCACGATGGTCCCTTTTCTTTAATCGATTCCAGTTCATCCTGACTTACCGACCTGGCACCAAGAACGTCAGCCGGATGCTCTGTCTCGAGTCTATTCTCCCGAGGTACAAGAGAAGCCCTTGGCATCGATTATTCGAGGTCTAGGATCGTCGCACCTCTTCAGTGGGAACTAGAAAGAGGAGTGCGAGAAGCTCTTGCCCATGAGCCCGATCCAGGCGGTGGTCCTGCCGGTCGCCTGTCGTTCCTCTCTCGGTTCGGGCCCGCGTCTTGCAGTGGGGTCATGAGTCGCCCCTTGACATGCCATCCTGGCAGTGCTCGCACACTGGAGTTCCTCCGGCCCGGCGGTTTTGGTGGCCGTCCATCAAGAAGGACGTGCAGGTCTATGTTGAGGCCTGCCCTGTGTGCAACCAGGGAAAGTCGACACGCCAGCGACCCCCAGGGACTGCTCCATCCCTTACCTGTTCCTCGAAGGCCATGGTCACACCTTTCTCTGGACTTTGTTACGGGACTTCCCTCTATCCCAGGGCAACACCGTCATCCTTGTGGTGGTAGACCGTTTCTCTAAGGCTGCCCGGTTTATTCCCCTGCCCAAGCTGCCCTCGGCTAAGGAGACTGCGGAGCTCCTCGTGAACCATGTCTTCCGGATATTTGGCATTCCCCTGGGCGTGGTCTCTGACCGAGGTCCCCAATTCTCGTCCCCGGTTTTGGGGGCCTTCTGCAGGCTTATTGGGGCCACAGCCAGCCTATCGTCAGGATTCCATCCAGAGTCTAATGGCCAAACGGAGCGGATTAATCAGGATCTGGAGACCACCCTGCGGTGTATGGCGGCCAGTAATCCCACGTCTTGGGCCACCTATATCATTTGGGCTGAATATGCCCACAACACCCTCCAGTCCTCAGCCACGGATTGTCCCCCCTTCGAATGCCAGTTCGGTTACAACCCTCCTTTGTTTCCAGAGGAAGAGGCGCAAGTTGGTGTTCCCTCGGCCCAGCGCTTTGTCCAACGCTGTGGCGGACCTGGAAGAAGGCCAGGTGTACCCTCCTTCGGACCTCCCAGAGATACCAAAGTCAGGCTAATCGCCACCGCCCGGACGGCCCCTAGTTTCCGAGCTGGTCAGAGAGTTTGGTTGGCCACTAAGAACTTGCCCCTCCGGGTCGAATCCAAGAAGCTTTCCCAGAGATACATCGGCCCTTTCCGCATTTCTAGAAAGGTTAACCCTGTGTCAGTGTCGTTTAGTTCTGCCTCGCTCCCTTAGAGTTAACCCCACTTTCCATGTTTCACTCCTTAAACCTGTCTTGTCTTCTCCTTTTTGCCCCCCACACAGACCCCCCGCCACCTCCCAGGATCATAGACGGCCAGCCAGCCTACACAGTCCGCCGGATACTGGACTCCCGGAGGTCAGAACTCTCTGCAGTATCTGGTGGACTGGGAGGGCTACGGGCCAGAGGAGCGCTCCTGGGTTCCGGCCAGGGACATCCTGGACCCAGGGTTGATCCGAGATTTTCGCACCCTGGGGCCAGGGTGTTCTGGAAGGAACGTCAGGAGTCGTTCCTAGAGGAGGGGGTCCTGTCAGCTTCCTGCTTCCCCTGTTTGTCTCCTGGCCTCTAGAGGTCAGCTGTGTTCCCCTTGCCTTAGTTTTTCCTCATGTGTCCTAATTAGCTTATCTATGTCACCTGTGCCTTGTTTCCCCTTGAGTATTTTAGCTGTGTGTTTTCCCCTTGTTTCTCACTTGGTTGTTGCGTCCTGTCTATGTGTCTCCTGCTTTGTCCCACCGTATCAGTCCTAGTAAGTTATTCGAAGTTATCTTTAGTTTGTTTTTTCTCCCTCGGGGGAGTTGTTTTGTTTTGCCTCCTGTTTTGGAACATTAAATCTACTTACCTGGAGTATTGCCTGGGGTGTTTCATTTGGGTCCTACAACATCTCCTCTGTGGCTAAGGGGTAGTACCCCCAGCTCTACACATTTGAGACCGGAGTTCTAGCCCGGCTTGTGACATTGTGATAACAGGTGGTGAAATGTTTGGTGAAAAAGCATTTCACTGGAATTCCTTCATGGAAGAGGAGACTCTCATTCATACACATTCAGCTCATTTAGGATTCTGGAGATGTCACGGTTTCGGCCGAGGCTGCTCCTCCTCCTTGTTCGGGCAGGTTTCGGCGGTCGTCGTCCCCGGAGTACTAGCTGCCACCGATCTATTTTTCATGTTCGTTTGGTTTTGTCTTGATGTTGTACACCTGTGTCTAGTTAGTCCTCATTAGTGTCCTATTTAGTTCTCGTTGTGTGTGTCAGGTGTTGTGTGTGATTGCTCTTCTGTTTGGTGTTCTGAGCTACGTGGTTCCCTCCGTTGTTTTGGAGAGGTTTTCGCACATGTTAGTGCGCCTATTGTTTGACGCCTGTGTGCGCCTTTATTCTCGCCTCCGGGCTTGTTTGCTCGTGTACTACGTGAATATTTCACTAAAGTCTTTTGGACTTAGTTTCTGCGTCCTGCGCTTGATTCCTGCACCACACCCACCTTCAGCACCCCTGACAGAATCACACACCATTTATGAATGGAATCAGCCGGAGCAACAGTCACGCCTGAGTCGCTGGAGGAGCATGTTCGCGGCCGGATGACCAAATCAGACAACTGGGGACGCTCTACAGGGCGTCATCAACACCCCTGCACCGATGGGAGTCCAGAGGGGTACCCACACCTCCACCTACCTTGCCACCCCCCATCGGCCGGGTCCACCAGTCCCAGGTCGGAACCCAGTGGGATTCGGCTCTCGCTCCCGAGGGCGTATGGCGGCACAGCTGCCGGGTGTCAGGGGTTCCTCCTGCAGGTGGAGCTCTACCTGGCCACTGTACACCCGGTGCCCTCGGGGCACGAGAGCGTTCCGCCCTCATCTCCTGTCTCACGGGCAAGGCGTTGGAATGGGCCAACGCCGAGTGGAGGAGGATGGGCGCCACCACCATCTCCTACGCCGAGTTCTCCCGTCGCTTCAAGGCCGTGTTCGACCATCCACCGGAGGGCAAAGCGGCGGGGGAGCGTCTATTCCCACCTGAGACAGGGGAGGAGGAGCGCACAGGCGTTCGCACTGGAGTTCCGGACTCTAGCGGCAGGCGCAGGGTGGAATGAACGGGCCCTCATCGACCATTTTCGATGTAGCCTACGGGAGGGCGTTCAGCGTGAGTTGGCCTGCAGGGACACCAATTTCACCTTCGACCAGTTGGTCGACATGTCCCATCCGTCTGGACACCCTGCTGGCCACCCGTGGGACGTCCTGGTGGGGGTCCGTCCATTCCACCCTCCCGGCACCACCGAGCCGAGCCCTATGGAGCTCGGGGGTGCTGGCGCTAGAGAAAGAGGAGGAGGAGCCCGAGGGGGCCTGTCCCCTGCACCAATTGCGGTCGTGGAGGGCACACTGCGGCCAGGTGCTGGGGAGGGTTCCCCGAGGGAGGAGACAACAGGCCACGCACTGGGGAGCCTTCCCAGGTGAGTAGACGCCCCACTTACCCAGAGCTCTCTGTTGCGCACTTTTGTATACCTGTTTGTTTTCCACAGGTTGCACCTCATTCCCAGCATAAGGCGCTAGTAGATTCAGGCGCAGCTGGGAATTTTGTTGATCGGAAGTTTTGTTTAGATTTAGGGATCCCTCTCCTGCCTGTTGACAAGCCTTTTCCCGTTCATGCTTTAGATAGCCGCCCGTTGGGGTCGGGGTTGATTAGGGAACTCACAGCGCCACTTAGGATGTGTGCGCAGGGGGTCATGAGGAGACTATACAGCTGTATCTGATCGACTCTCCTGCGTACCCGGTGGTGCTGGGAATTCCCTGGTTAAGTACCCCATAACCCTGCTATTTCGTGGCAACAGAGGGCTCTCAATGGGTGGTCTGCTCAGTGTGAGGGGCGATGTCTGGGTGTTTCCGTAGGGGCGACTTCGGTGGAAAGTCCAAACCAAGTGCCCGCACTGCACATTCCGCCTGAATATGGGGATTTGGCTCGTGTTTAGTAAAGCTAGAGGCGCGCAGTTGCCTCCTCATAGACAGGGGGATTGTGCGATTGATCTCCAGGCAGGAGCAGCGCTCCCATGGAGCCACGTGTATCCTTTGTCTCAAGAGGAGAGAAAAGCTATGGAAACTTACATAGCCGAATCTTTGAGACAGGGATACATCTACGGCCCTCCACTTCTCCCGCCTCCTCGAGCTTCTTTTTTGTGAAGAAAAAAGATGGAGGGTTGCGCCCGTGCATCATTACCGTGGTCTCAATCAGATTACTGTGAAATACAGTTATCCACTCCCTCTGATTGCGACATGGCGGAGTCATTGCACGGAGCGCGGTTTTTCACAAAACTGGATCTCAGGAGCGCGTATAACTCGGTGCGCATTAGGGAGGGGCGGCGAATGGAAAACAGCGTTTAGTACCACGTCAGGTCATTTCGAGTATCTCGTCATGCCATACGGGTTGATGAATGCTCCATCAGTCTTCCAATCCTTCGTGGATGAGATTTTCCGGGATATGCAGGGGCAAGGGGTGGTCGTGTACATTGATGACATTCTAGTGTACTCGTCTGCGAGCCGAGCATATAGCCCTGGTGCGTCGTGTATTGAGGAGGCTGTTGGAGCACGACCTGTATGTCAAGGCAGAGAAATGTCTGTTTTTCCAGGAGTCAGTCTCCTTTTTGGATTATCGGTTGTCCGCGTCAGGGGTGAGAATGGAGGTGGATCGTATGTCAGCCGTGCGTAATTGGCAAACCCCAACCACTGTCAAAGAGGTGCAGCAGTTCTTGGGCTTTGCGAATTACTACCGGAGGTTTATCCGGGGTTTTGGACAGGTGGCAACTCCCATCACGTCCCTTCTGAAAGGGGGTCCGGTGCACCTGTAGTGGTCAGCTGATGCGGACAGGGCCTTTAGGAGACTGAAGGACCTGTTTACGTCGGCTCCGGTGCTGGCGCATCCGGACCCCGCATTACCCTTTCAGGTCGAGGTGGACGCGTCTGAGGCCGGTATAGGGGCCGTACTCTCTCAACGGTCCGGCACGCCACCTAAACTCCGCCCCTGTGCTTTTTACTCTAAGAAGCTCAGCCCGGCGGTATGACACAGAACGGTAAGGCAGATGCGCTGTCCCGGCGGTATGACACGGAGGAGAGGTCCGTTGAGCCTACTCCCATACTACCGGCGTCTTGTCTTGTGGCACCGGTGGTGTGGGAGGTCGATGCTGAAATCGAGCGGGCGTTGCGTACCGACCCCAGCCCTCCACAGTGTCCTGTGGGTCGGAAGTACGTTCCGCTCGAGATTCGGGATCGACTCATTTACTGGGCTCACACGTCACCCTCCGGGTATTGGCCGGACAGTGCATTGTCTTAGCACTAAATACTGGTGGCCCACGTTAGCCAGGGATGTGAGGGTTTATGTCTCCTCCTGCTCGGTGTGCGCCCAGTGTAAGGCGCCCAGACACCTGCCCAGGGGTAAGTTACAACCCCTGCCCGTTCCACAACGACCATGGTCCCACCTCTCAGTGGATTTTGTGACAGACCTTCCCCTCTCTCAGGGGAATACCACCATCCTGGTCGTTGTGGACCGGTTCTCTAAGGCCTGTCGTCTTCTCCCTATGTCGGGTCTTCCTACTGCCCTACAAACCGCAGAGGCACTATTTACCCACGTCTTCCGGCATTACGGGGTACCCGAGGATATAGTGTCTGATCGAGGCCCCCAGTTTACCTCCCGAGTATGGAGAGCGTTCATGGAGTGTTTGGGGGTCTCGGTGAGCCTTACCTCAGGGTACCACCCGGAGAGTAATGGGCAGGTAGAACGAGTCAACCAGGATGTGGGTAGGTTTCTGAGGTCGTATTGCCAGGACCGGCCTGAGGAGTGGGCTCGGTACATTCCCTGGGCCGAGATGGCCCAGAATTCTCTCCGCCAATCCTCTACCAACCTAACCCCCTTCCAATGTGTGTTAGGTTACCAGCCGGTTCTGGCACCTTGGCAGCAGAGCCAGATCGAGGCCCCCTGCGGTGGATGATTGGATGAGGCGCTCGGAGGAGACGTGGGAACGCTGCACACGTCCACCTGCAGCGGGCCATCCGTCGACACAAGGCGAGCGCCGATCTCCACCGCAGTGAGGGGCCGGTGTACGCACCCGGAGATCGAGTCTGGCTCTCTACCAGAAACCTACCCCTCCGCCTGCCCTGCCGGGAAGCTGGGTCGGGCGGTTTGTGGGGCCCTTTTAAAGTCCTGAGAAGATTGAACGAGGTGTGTTATAGGTTACATCTGCCTGTTGAATATAAGAATATTAACCCCTCGTTCCATGTGTCTCTTCTCAGGCCGGTGGTAGCTGGTCCACTCCAGGAAGGTGAGATAGGAGAGACTCCTCCGCCCCCACTTTCATCGAGGGGGCTCTGGCGTACACCGTTCGGTCCATCTTGGACTCAAGACGCCGGATGGGGGGTCTCCAGTATCTCGTGGAGTGGGAGGGGTACGGCCCGGAGGAGCGGTGCTGGGTGCCGCGGAGGGACATCCTAGACCCGTCTCTCCTGTCGGAGTTCCACCGGGACCATCCCGCGCGCCCCTGCTCCGCGCCCTCCTGGTCGTCCCCCGAGGCCGGGGGTCGGCGCACGGCTGGAGCCGCGCGTCAAGGGGGGTACTGTCACGGTTTCGGCCGAGGCTGCTCCTCCTCCTTGTTCGGGCAGGTTTCGGCGGTCGTCGTCCCCCGAGTACTAGCTGCCACCGATCTATTTTTCATGTTCGTTTGGTTTTGTCTTGATGTTGTACACCTGTGTCTAGTTAGTCCTCATTAGTGTCCTATTTAGTTCTCGTTGTGTGTGTCAGGTGTTGTGTGTGATTGCTCTTCTGTTTGGTGTTCTGAGCTACGTGGTTCCCTCCGTTGTTTTGGAGAGGTTTTCGCACATGTTAGTGCGCCTATTGTTTGACGCCTGTGTGCGCCTTTATTCTCGCCTCCGGGCTTGTTTGCTCGTGTACTACGTGAATATTTCACTAAAGTCTTTTGGACTTAGTTTCTGCGTCCTGCGCTTGATTCCTGCACCACACCCACCTTCAGCACCCCTGACAGGAGACTCAACCGGTAGGCACATGGACATTGTTGTGTAAAATTGTTGCCAGTTAGGTGTTTATTTTGTGTTGAGAATTGAGACCAATTGTCTAATTTAGTATATAGTATAATTTAGATAATGACTACATTGAGATTATATATTTAATTTGAAATGACCTTACTTGAAGTAATCTATATTTCTTTTTGTGTTTTGCCTTTAAAGGTTATCAACCTAACTAACTGACTAACTAAATTAACTAACTGACTAACTGACTAACGAACTGGAATTAAATAAAAGAAGTCAGAAGAAAATTGAGTTGTCCCTTGCGTCCTTCAGTCCTTAAAGAGGCCTTTTTCAAGTTTGGGCAAAGAGCTGCAGTGTGAACCATACACAACTTGACAGTTGATAACCGACGTGGCAGTGAAGACAAAAGGATTAACGGCCTGAAGTCAGGAAAGCTGTCGTCGCAGAGAGGAGTATTGACTGACATCTCAACATGGTGGAGGAAGCTCTTGGAATAACAGTGAAGGAGCTGAAGCAAAAAAGAACTTTAGCTAAAAGCACATTTACCAAGCTGGCAAACTTCCTCAGCAGAGGCGCAAAGCACATGACTAAAAGAGAACTACAAGAGGAGTTCAAGAAGCTCAAGTCGGAGGCGAGGACGGTCAGTGAGACAAATGATGAATACAGGGCTGGCCTTCTGGCAGACATTGAAGCTGGAACCGATGAGGGTGAAGAAGCTGAACTGAGCAAGGAGCAGCAGACTGAACTTGAGAAGACGTTCCAAGAATGCACGATTGGATGAGGTAAGGGAGATGGTCCAGTCCAATCTATGGCCTAGATACGGCGAGAAGAAGTCTGCAATCCATGAAGCCGAGACAGCCTGTGATGGAGTTGCTCAGATACCTGTTACCGCTGTAAACAGAGATGGCTTTGAGCTACGGTGGGATAGTGCGAAAACACAAGTCCAAAATGCAATCGCAAGCCTAGCAGAGTGGGAGATGTGGATTCCAGTGGCGGAAAAGGAAAGGCTGGGAGGCAGAGTGAAGGATCTGAAGGCATTCGGCAACAACCTTGAAGCAAGGAGGACAGGATTTCTCACAGCACAAATAATTGCAGAAGAGGAGAGAGACAGAGGGAGAGTACCGCAGGTGCCCATGCCAGCTCCACAACTGACACTGAGGATAAAGCCAATCTGTCTACCCTGGTTCAGTGGGTATTAAAGGAATTTCCATCGATGGAGAAGAGACTGTGAGAGTCTGCAAAAGCAGGGGGAACCAACAGGCTCAGTCGAAGTAAAGAAGATCCAACTCATTGACAGTATAGATGAGAGGATATGCAGAGACCTCCGTTTGTCTTCTCACAACACTGCTGAGGACATGTTCAGGGTGCTGGAGAACAGTTATGGAAACAAGTCTACAATTGCCTTGGAGATAATGGAGGATCTGGAGAAAATTCCTGCTTTAAGGGCAAATCAGCCTAGGAAAGTTATCGACATGATCCAAACTATAGAGAAGGCCCTGGATGACCTCATGGAGCTTGGAAACACAGGAGCCATCAACAACCCTCTAGTGATCAGATCCATAGAAAGCAAGTTACCTGACAACATCAAGAGAGATTGGCTTGTCTTCATGGTTAATCCGAGGAATAATGTCACACCAGACAATCACTTTGAGAACCTTCTTAAATTCCTGAAAACACAAGAGGAAATTCTTGAAAAACTGGAGCAGCTGGGAGTGAGTGAAAGGCCAGAAAAGAAAAATGCTTGCATGGAGAGGAAATATGTGTCCACGCGGTCCACAACGAAAGGCGGCTGTGTTGTGTGTGTGTGTGTGTGTGTGGAGATGAAAAGCACAGAGAAAATAGATTATTTTGCAAGCGTTTCAAAGAACTGAAGCCAGTGGAAAAGTTGGCTGCTGTAGAAAAGCTGGGGGCCTGCAAGAGGTGCTTGGTCTGTCATGGAGAAGATGATGAATGCAAAGAGACATACCTGTGCAGGAACAGAAACTGTAAAAAAGACCACCATTTCTTTCTATGCCTGAAGGGAGACTTCAAGAGGAGTGACTCAGAAAGAAGACAATTCAATGTGAGAAGGCATAAGTGGACTGAGGAGCAGGAGGAATTTGTATCTAAACTCTCCCCAGAGATGGCGGACAAATTCAAGAGAGCGTTCACCAACATCACCGCAAAGACAAACTGTGTTGAAAAGATCCAGCTTGGAGGGATTGTGTCATGTGCAGTCGAAGAATTGCCAGTTATTCTAATGCTGCTCGAGGTAACTGCCAATGCAGGACAAAAAATTGGAACCCTGATCGACTTGGCATCGGACACAAATTATTTCACCCACAGAGCTGCCAGGAGATTAAATCTTCGAAGTGAAAACATCACTTTAGTCGTCCATGGAGTTGGGGGAATGGCCATGAAGGTTAAAACCAGAAGATATCTCCTCAGAGTGAGGGTCAAAATTCCTAGAGGCACAGAAAGAGCCCATGAGCTTGTCTGCTATGGTTTGAATGAAATTGCCAACATCCACAGAGTCATCAAACCTGAGCAACTCAAGAAGTTCTTCCCAGAAGTCAATCTAGGAGATCTGAGGAGACCGGAGAGCATTGAGCTACAGATAAGTCACCGCGAAGGAAGACTTGCTCCGCAAAGAGTGAAAGTGATTGGAGACCTTGTCTTATGGGAGAGCCCGCTAGGAAAGACTGTTGATGGAGCACATCCAGATCTGTTTGAAGAAGTCGATATGGCTGCACACAGGTCTGGAACGCACTTTGCTCGATCCATGAGAGCAACCGCTGTCAAGTATCAAGAGATAACTAAAACACAAGAGTTCACAGCTGAAACCAAAAGCACAGTTGCTCGCAGAGAGTTCTTGGATTGGTGGAAATGGGATAGCATTGGAGCAGCTTGCGAACCGAAGTGTGGAGGATGCCGGTGCGGCAATTGTCAACGAGGAGGCAAGGAAATGACTCTGAGTGAGGAAAGAGAGCTGGAGATCATAAGGAAAGGCCTCACCTACATCAAAGCAGATGCTCACAGCGATGAACCGCACTGGGACACAAAATACCCCTGGATCCAAGTTCCAGGAGTGGGTTGAAGCCACCTTCTTAAGAACAGAAAAACAACTAAAAAAAGAGCCAGAGTGGAAAATAGCATACACAGCTCAAGTGCATGAAAATGTGGAGAGAAGAGCAGCAAAGAAACTCACCAAAGAAACTCACCAAAGAGATGATCGCCAGCTGGAAAGGACCAGTATGGTATGTCAGCCACTTGGTGGCGCCAAACCCACACTCTGTCACAACACCTGTGCGACTGGTATGGAACAGCAGCCAGAAGTTTAAAGGGGTCAGCATGAATGACCTGCTGCTGAAAGTGCCTGATGTCCTCAATCCCATCCGAGCAGTACTACTCAGGTTCAGAAGAGGTGTCCATGCTGCTCTTGGCGACATCAGGAAGATGTACAATTCGGTGTGGTTAGAAAACCTGGAGATGCATCTCCACAGATTTCTCTGGAGAAACACTGAGGAAGAAGAGATTGAAGAGTATGCCATCACCAGAGTCAACATTGGCGATCGACCAGCAGGGTGCATTGCACAACTGGCCATGAGAGAGAGCGCAAAACTGCCCATGTTTGCTCACCTGGAGGAGGAACGTAGGATCCTTGAAGAGGATGCCTATGTCGATGACATCCTGACTTCCCATAATGACTTACAAAAGCTGGACAAGGACACCATTTGAAGAGATCCTGAGGACAGGCGGATTCTTCCTCAAACCCTGGGTCCGGTCAGGCCAAAGTGGGAGGCAGGAGATCGTACCAGGAGAACAAGGAGCGGAGTCAAGCACAGTACTTATTCTCCCAAACCAGATGAGGAAAGGAGACAATAAAGCCCTTGGAGTTGGATACCTTGTTGAAGAGGATAAACTGTACCTTATGCCTTCAATCAATTTCTCAAAGAGGAAAAAGAAGATGAGAGTCGGACAAAATCTCCTTGAAGAAGAGGTGAGAGGGAAAACTCCAAACCCACTGACGAGAAGAGAACTGCTAAGCCAAGTAGCTAGCCTGTATGACCCAATAGGCCTCGTCACACCTGCCAAACAAAAGGGCGCCGTTCTTGTCAGAAAGGCGTTTCAAGAAGCTGGAGGCAAAACTCTGACCCGAAACACGTGGGACAAACCTCTGTCTGAACAATTGAGAGAAGAAGCCATCAAACTGTTTGAGGAGTACACACGTCTTGGCTAAATCACCTTCCACAGAAGCCTCACACCAGTCAACTGGATTGGTAAACCTTGGGGAATAACATTCTCTGATGGAAGTGAGAAGAGCTATGGAGGCGTAGTGTACTTCAGATGGGAAACTGAGCAAGGCATCCAAGTCAGGTTGGTTGAGTCCAAAGCAAAACTCACACCTTTGGACCAAAAGGGGGAAGCAGTGAAAGCTGAAATCTGCGGTGCTGTCTGCGCAGCAGGACTTCGAAAGTACGTTGAAAAACACAGTCGTATAGAAATTGAACGATGGCTCCATCTGCTGGACAGTCAAACTGTGGTGGGAGCTATCCAGAGAGACAGTTATGGGTATCAATCTTTCTTCGCGAACAGAGTTGGAGAGATCCAGAAATCCACATCCGTTGAAGACTGGTGGTGGATCCCGGGAGACCTGAACAGTGCTGACATCATAACAAGAGGGGCAGCCCCGGAAGACCTCCAAGAAGATTCCATGTGGCAGAATGGACCAGCGTTCCTGCGGCAACCTGTGGAAGAGTGGCCACAGAAGTCAGCCAAAGAAATTGCAACTTATGCCAAGGAAGGCATTAACAAACTTCAAAGGAAATATTTATCTGCAGCACTGACCAGAGCGCAGGCCAAAAGAAACAAGAATGATGTACTTCCTGAAGTGGGAGTTCAGAAGGAAAGTCAGAGTGATGCACAGCAAAGCAGGCAAAATAACCCAGATGAACCTAAGACTAAGATCCGAAGACCACCAGCTGGCTCTGCGGTAACAAAACTGATTGAAATCAGGAAATTTTGCAGCCTGACCAGGCTGATCCGAGTCACTGCCTGTGTTTGGAGAGCTGCAACGAAATGGAAAGAAGTGTTGTCCAAGAATTCAGCCTCAGATAAACCAAAGTGGGAGGGAATTTTTTCAACAAACTGGAGGTCCAGAGGCAAACAAGCTGTACTCACTGTTGGGGAGTGTGAAGATGCACTAAGAGACCTGTTCCTTGCAGCTCAAGAAGGTATAACCTTTCAAGACACCACTCTCAACAGACTCGCTGTTTACAGAGATGAAGAGACTGGGCTCTTGGTTTGTGGAGGGAGGTTCAATATCTTTGATGAGGACGAGACTGCTGTACCAATTCTACCATATGAGGCATGGATATCCACTCTCCTAGCTCAAGAGGCCCATGATGCAAACCATGAAGAAATAGCAGGTACACTCCTCCGGATGAGGAAGAAAGCCTGGGTTATAAAAGGCCGGAAGCTGGCTAAAAAGAGAGTTGACAACTGTGTGGTGTGCAGAAAGGCTAGGGCCAGAAAGTGCCAACAGATCATGAGTGACCTTCCACCCGAGCGTATAACACCAGCCAGACCATTTGAGTACACAACAGTGGACTTATTTGGACCATATGAAGTCAAGGACGAGGTGAGAAAGAAAGTCAAGCTCAAGATGTGGGGAATTGTCTTCTGCTGTATGGCATCCAGAGCTATGCACGCAGATGTTGTCAGTGACCAGTCAACTGAAGGCTTCTTACTGGCCTACCAAAGATTCACGGCACTGAGAGGGCATCCAAATAAACTGTGGTCAGATCCTGGAAAGAACTTTGTGGGTGCCAGACCTGCCCTCAAAGAGCTCTACAACTTCCTGGATCAACAAATTACATCTGAGCATGAAAATGAAGCTTCAAAGCATGGAACAGAGTGGAGCTGGAAGATCCGCCCAGCAGACTCCCTTCACAGGAATGGTGCTGCAGAAGCAGCTGTTCGCACTGTGAAACGGGCCTTGCACAATATGAGAGGAGAAGGACTCTTCACATGGAGTGAGTTTCAAACATTTATGTTCATGGCTGCTAACCTTGCCAATGAAAGGCCCATAGATGCCAGGACTCAGAGCCGGGAGGACTGCATAGAATACATCAGCCCTAATTCTCTTCTGCTTGGAAGGACTGGACCTAGGGGAGACTTAGGAAGCTTTGAGTTTGAAGACTACTCCTACAAACGGTTAAGAGTCATTCAAGCGGAAGTTAACTGGTTCTGGAGGAAGTGGAGTCAGTTGGCTGGACCTAACCTGTTTGTGAGGAGTAAGTGGCACACAAAGCAGCGAAACGTGGCCGTTGGAGACGTCGTCTGGCTTGCAGACCAGAACGCTTTGAGGAGTCAGTATAAGCTTGGTAGGCTCGTCAATGTCAACGCTGACAAGAAAGGCATTGTGAGAGATGCAAATATACGAACCTTCCCAAGTTATCCCATCTCAACTTTGAAGCATGTTCATGGAGACAAAACAAAGAAACGTTCAACCAAAATCCCTGTTACAATTCTTCACAGGGACGTCAGGCGTTTGGTTGTGTTATTACCTGTAGAAGAGCAGAAGTAAAGCCATCGAAGATGAAGCCGATGTGACCTCCTTGGGTTCAAGAACCAGGAGATCAAGTGGGAGGTGTTGTGTCAAAAGACAGGTATTCATATTCAAGGCATTCACATTTTCAACTTATTTCAAAGGTAAAACACCAGCAGGGGGCGAAAAAGTGTATGCATTGTGGAACCCATCATTAGCTTGTGTTTCCCTGGGGAACATATATACTGGTGCACCTTTGTGATAGCAGGTGGTGAAATGTTTGGTGAAAAAGCATTTTACTGGAATTCCTTCATGGAAGAGGAGACTGTCATTCATACACATTCAGCTCATTTAGGATTCTGGAGACTCAACCGGTAGGCACATGGACATTGTTGTGTAAAATTGTTGCCAGTTAGGTGTTTATTTTGTGTTGAGAATTGAGACCAATTGTCTAATTTAGTATATAGTGACTACATTGAGATTATATATTTAATTTGAAATGACCTTACTTGAAGTAATGTATATTTATTTTTGTGTTTTGCCTTTAAAGGTTATCAACCTAACTGACGAACTGGAATTAAATAAAAGAAGTCCGAAGAAAATTGAGTTGTCCTTCAGTCCTTAGAGGCCTTTTTCAAGTTTGGGCAAAGAGCTGCAGTGTGAACCATACACAACTTGACAAATACATTAGTCAGGACCAGAGTGACCACCTTCTCTGATTCCCTGTGTGCAGGGGGTTATCACAGGGACCACATGGATAGCCAGGGCCAGGGATAGCCTCTCTGAACCAGATTAGAGGTAGAGGAAATAGTCCTGTATAGATCTGTGAGGTGTGCTTAAATTTGACTGACAACCGTCCAGCTCCACCCCCCAGTCCTAGGCTCCAAAGTTCTCTGTCATGGCCAATTAAAAGGGGATCAGTAACAGTGTGGGCTCCCTGCCCATGCAAATCCTCGGCCCACGCCGTCCAGGCAGGGTGTGGTGCTGCTGTTCCCTGGGAGGGGATTTCTCACAGCCGCTGGGCTGGAGCTGCTTCATATCACGCTCCGCTGCAGGTCAACCCTGCTTCTCCTCTCAATGCACTCAGTCCCACCATCTCAGCCAGCCACACAGCAGCCATAATGGAATGTATTGTGTTTTATAGCGCATAAAAAAGTATCACATCTGGATAGTTTTCTAATTGTTGAGTACAGTACAGCGTTTTTTACGGTATGCCCTTTGAGAGACTAACTTTGAGAGACTTTGAGCGACTTGAAATGTATTCTGCCTAGGGAATGCTCCTGCCTCTACAATGTGTTGCGTGTGTCTCTGGGTGTGTGTCTGTTTGTCAGGTAAATCCCTTCAGGTGAGAAAGAAGGAACTGGCTGGCTGGCTTGTCTGATTGATTAAAGAGTTGTGGTGGAGGAAGTCCCGTGGATCAGCATGGGTGAAACACATTGTGATGGGACACACTTTCAGTTACGCTGGGAGTTAACCCCCTCATTAGCCATGAGAATGCAACCCATTGCAGAGACACACTGTTAAATATAACAAAGGTCTAACCCTGTGATTAAAGTGTTAACTAGCTATACTGCCACCCAGACAGGGTCACTGGAGAGTGGACAGACACTTGAATGCCTGTGAGTCAGTAGCAAAGTTTAAGCAGTCAGTCAGTTTAAGTCAGTTTTACTGATTTACGTTTTTTGCTTTCCAGGCTCTATACTGATAGTTGACGTCTATATTAGTTAATTGAGGAAGATATTACACCACAGAACAGAAGAGTGGACTTAAGCTGTTGCAGCAGTGGTGGTAGCTGACATGATCCCACCACATCCTAAGGGCAAAGGTCATGGGGTCAGACGGAGGTTCAGGTTAAGCGAGCAGGTTAAACATCTTAAACACCTTGCCAGGGATTATAGGGGATGATGGAAGCTTGGGGAAGTCTTTAGTGAGTGACAAAATCACTGTCTGCGTTGGGTAATGTTCCACTTCACAGCTCACTGAACTGACCAACCTCAGGACACACACACACATGCATTTACTGTTCCACAACAGAGCGCTGAGATACACACATCACCGTCCCATCCCACTCCATTACATGAGAGAGGCTGAGGAAGGAGAGCATGTCTAATTGAGGCATTAATGGTGGTCAGACAAACATGGCCACAACAACAACAACACAAACAGGAAAAAGACAATCAGGTGCCGTGACCTTTTCATTGACGTAATTGTTACAATGTCTAAACAATGCTAATTAATTTTAACACCATGGACTGCCCAGGTAGAAACAAATCTAAACATTGAGTACATTCCACAAGTAGCTGGTTAAGCATTCACCTGCTCTGAAAAAGAAACGGTTAATTCACCAACTTTATAATAATAATAATAATATAATATGCCATTTAGCAGACGCTTTTATCCAAAGCGACTTAGTCATGCGTGCATACATTTTTTTGTGTACGTGTGGTCCCAGGGATCGAACCCACTACCTTGGCGTTACAAGCGCCGTGCTCTACCAGCTGAGCTACAGAGGACCACAACATAAAAAGCCAATGGCCATACAAAAATAATAATAATATGCCATTTAGCAGACGCTTTTATCCAAAGTGACTTACAGTCGTGTGCATACATTTTTACGTATGGGTGGTCCCGGGGATCGAACCCACTACCCTGGTGTTACAAGCGCCATGCTCTGCCAATTGAGCTACAGAGGACCACATACAAAAAATTTATTATTTTTCTACAGTTCGAGTGGCACATGTACAGTATTTTTACCCTAAATATAGCGCACATTTTTGATGTAATCATTGTGTAGACCCTTGACAGGTATGACATCAGTGGTATTTTATATGATCTGCTGGACATAATGTGGGTGCTCTGTACTGTACCTATACCAGTTGGGCTGCAGTCTGCTGGGCTGAGTGGGTGGTCTAGGGACAGACAGGAGCCTGTCCGGGGGGCGATGGCTTCCAGTTCATCAAACACATGGGACTGGCTAGAGCTGATCTGAGAACAGCGGGACCGGGATGACACTGTGTCACTGCCATCTGAAACAGCACAAGCAGGTTGGGTGTATCACATAGAGCTTTACTACTGTACTGTGTTACATGATGCAATAGATATTGAGGACTGGGTTAGAAAATGAGAATCCGTTCCGAGCAGAACCCCTATTTATTTAGTTCCGTTACAGATTTCCGACCAGCATAATAAAGTTCTGAACCGGTTCGAACCCCCCAAAAAAGTAACGGTTCATATAGTTCCTTTTCGTTAATTTTTTACCCTGTGAAATGAACATTGTTTTTACATTTAGCCCAATAATTTACTCCACCAATAAGCGAGGATAGAGCCGCTTGCTGTGGAACGTGTAAGCTAGTTGTTTACATGTTTGAGGACAGATAAGTGCAGGCGCGAGATGTGACTGAAATGTCACGGGTGGGGAGAGAGCGAGAGAGAGAGGGGTGGACGTGGAAGGGGCTTGGCTTGAAGTGCTGAGCATCATGACATGATGTGAATTGGAATATGTTAAGGCTATTACTAGCATCATAGCTTCACTGAATTACATAATTACAGTATATACTGGGCATTAGCGGGAAAAAATGAACACAAAATAACATTATTAACTGGTTCTCAAGATTTAAAAGTAATGGTTCTGTTCCGCAACACTAGACATCACTTTCTTTCCCGGTTCTGTTTCTGTTCCTCAAAACAATTAATCGGTTTTCGCTGCTCTTTAAACCGGTTCCAACACATGGTTGTAACTCAATTAGTGCCTGACTGCCTGTCCCCTCTAGGCTTAACAGAGACGGCTCTATATCATACCCATGCACACACAACAAACACACACTTCACCCAGACACCCAACAAAACTCACACTCCTCCTTGCCCTGAGCCGGTGTCAACAACCCTCCACCACCACCACCACCAAACCAGGACCTCCATGGGAGAGGATGCCCCCCAGGTGGAGTCTGTGTTAGCCTACACAGAGCCAGTCAGACCCTCGGGCTATGGGAGATGGTACTATACACACAGGAGCAACGCTCTCCCTCTAAGCCCTCATTACCACATACATCACTCACAGGACAGGCCAAACTGTCCGCCTTAATCATTCATTACTTGACTCTTCTCAAAACAGTGAAAACACACCTGTTTTTCTTAGCCTTTTTTGTAACAGTAACTGAAAATGGTGTGCTGAGGGTTTCTGTCATGATGACAGCCTTAGAGAATGAGCTTCTTCTCTCATATGGAAATGTGAAACAGATAGCAGACAAACGTATAATATATACACAAGCAAATAAAGAACACACACTCAGCTCCTTTACGTCTGACTACACACACACGCACACGCACACAGACACACACAGACCATTGTGCACTCCAGTGCCTCGGCGATCTACTCAGAGAGACAATGGAGGGACTTGACTTGACACTTTAAAGCATATTGCTGCTGTCAAGTCAGCCGTCATTCTGAGGAGTGCTACAAAGTTGGGGCGGTGGTGTTGGAGGAAGGGGAGGTGGATAGGGGGGCGTAGAGGCAAGGCCAGGCAGGGTAGGAAGGAGTCAGCCCAGACAAGGCTCCTCTGTCTCCCCTTGTATCCCCGTCCCCCCACTCTGGCCACACCGTGGGGCTGAAAGGCTGGGTGGTGCCCTGGGTCTGGGTGGTGGAGAGGCCGGGCCAGGGCACCACAATAGGCCAGCGTCCCGCTCCAACCCCGCTCCATTGTCAAGGACAGTTACACTCTGGAGATGATGCTCAATGAGGGGTCGCCTTGGGGTCGCCCTCCGATTGTTGGGCCCTGGCGTGGGGATGTGAAAGAGAGCTCAGGGGAGCACACAAAGAGAGGACCCCATCTGAAAGGGGCTGCAGAGGGGTGAGGGGTTCCCGTACACCCATACACCCACACTCTGCAGACACACTGCACACACACACACACATTTTTGGCATTGACATCCCCAACTATGGGAATGAAATTCAGCAAATTCAGCAACATTTCTATTTTGTTCTCACATACATTATACCGTATATATTTTTTTAATGGAAAAAATTACAAACTTCATCTTATATATGAATTGTTTTCACAAAAACCTGGGTCTGTCTACATCTGCGTGAAATAAATGTAACCAGTGACTTGCTCCACGTCTCCCCCATAGAGAACAGCGTGCCACCATATAGAACAGTAGATGTCTCTGATAGAGAAATGTTCACATGGTATATATAAAAGCAAAAATTGATCATATATCTTTTATATTCTGTATAAAATGTAGATCATGCAGTCTATTGTACTAGGTACCGATTTATAGATTTTCTGATGTTTTCTTTCTTGATCATGTGACATATGCAATTATCCTTGTAATAGAAGCCAGGTGTGTGTGCAGACTATTTACGCTGAGGAAGGCTTTGTTTTCACCTTTCATTTATGCACTTTCTTGGACTATGATTTTTTGGCACCATGATGTTCTAATACACATCTTTATGTTGCATTCAAGCCTCAGTTTTGGATGTATTCCTTTTTTCAACAGTGTGCTTGTCGAAATCTCTTTCAGTATTCTTATTTTGACTCCTACGCACCTGGAAGCGATACTAATCAGTAGTAAGGACCTTAGAAGAGCGCAGGCGGCCTCTCATCATTTCTGATAGAGAAAGAAAATCCCTACACAATTTCCCAATAGTTTTCTCTCTTGTCAAAGTCTTTCATAAAGTCCCCCATAAGTGTCAGATGTCAGTGGCCCGTCCTTTATCCCGATTCTAAACGGTAAATTAGCGGCAGCGGAAAGCCGCTATATTCTATTGTGGACCGTAGCTCTAACTGTTTCCCCCGTCAGCGTGCGGTGGTCAGTGTGGATTTATGACCATCGGCTACACGTCTCCCTTTCAGCGGCGGGAGAATGGAGAGAGCGCGGGGAAGCCGCGGCTGAGTGGGGACGGCACACGAGGCAGGGAACCCCCCACCCCCTCCTATTGTGAAGGGGCCTCGCACGCCTTTGAACTGGGAATCAAACGGTACCAGCTCTTCATCAAAAGACTTCTCTTTCTATTGCTGGTTTAAAGGAAAAAGAAAAGCTTTCTGCGTTATTTATTATGAGGGAAACAAAACAGGGCTGACAGCAGACCCACACAATGCAGAGCGGCGTTGGGTACAGGAGCATCTGATCTGAGGAGGGCCTCTCTATAGAGCCAGGCTTTGATTTCCTCTGTTGTCTGCTGGCTGCCGTCTCTTTGTACCAGGGAAGATGTCCAGCCATGTTGTGGACAATCAGCCCCGTGGCGCTAGGTAAGGGGCACCAGTGTAGGCTGCTGCTGGGCGGGGAGGGAGGCTGGGAGGAGGCTGTGAACAGCCCATATGGGACAGGCAGGGACCATTCCTCACCTCTGACAGGAGAGATTGGGGGAAGGACGGACCAGCGGTGTGACGTCCAGTCCTGTCTCTCCGCCCCCACAGGAGATGAAGTCAAACCTGACCCTAACCCTGACCCTGGCCGGGGAGTTATCCTGCACTGTGGGCTGAGGCAGGACTGCCAGGTGTCTGAGGGGAAAGCTAGGGTAGTAGGGTCTGGGTTGGGGTCCAGGGACTGGGTCTGGGTCTGGGTAAGGAGGGAGGACATGGGCTGGCTGGGGCTCCGTGGTGGTCCAGTCAGGTGGGCAGTGTTGGGCCTGGTGAGGGACTGGATGGTGGAGAAGGTGGTGAGGGGCTGGGTTTGGGGGCTGGTGTGTTGGGAGGTCCTGTGGGGTGCAGGAGGCCAAAGCAGACAGGGACATGGAAGAGGAGCAGAGCTGGGAGAGAGGAGATCCACCCTCTGAGTCCAGGTCACTCAGATTCGCTGTAAAACAAAAAAAGGATATATGGAATAATTCTACTTCCATTTGACATGATAGAAAAGCAAGCCTTGGTTAAAATTAAACATTCAAGTGTGTGTACAAAATCACAGAAAATGTAAGGATTTTGACCACCTATAACAGTTACAGTAATTATGAATGTATTTATTTAGGAAAAAACAAATTATCCCATGGGGCATGCAACAGCTTTGAATGCATTTCACTACAATTGTCTCAGTGTAGGTACAGTACCACATAGAGCACTGCTCTGGCCACTACCCAGGTCTGTGCTGCGGCTGAACTGGCTGGATGGCGGGCGGCTGAAGTCTGAGAGAGAACCCTCACAGACACTAGGGACTGGAGACCCTGAGGGGTCTATGTCCTCAGGACCAGAATTGGGCTCCTGGTCTGGCCTTGGAGGGCAGAAGGCCCCTGAGGAAGCCGAAGGGCCTTCACCCATCTCTTTAACGCCATCCTCTGTTTCCTTCTCCCCTTTCTGAGTATGGACGTGAGGTAGGGCTGAGGCTGGAGCAGGGTTGGGTCCAGTCCCCTGCTGCCCAGAGTCAGTGACAGTGGGGGATGTTGGACTTGGGCAGACTGGGAGCTCAGGGGAGGATCTGCTGGGAGAGGGGGAGACTGGCACTGGAACACAGGGAACAACAACAGCTAAGCGCCTCCCTCTGGTGGTGCTGCAGTGCTGCAGGCTCCTGATCCTGGAGTCTGCAATAGACAGGGATAACATTATTTAATTCAAGCAGACGTGATCATACTTTATCACATTAAAATATACTGTAGGTTTTATAGAGTAAAAAAGAATGTATTTTCCAATCCTGTATTCAATTCAATTCAAATTTTGATTAGTCTAATTTATGATTATAAACATGTTACTGTCTTGTCAGAGACTGTCTCAACCTAGGCAAGGGGTATGCAGGGGATACAAGTTTTTAACTATTGGCATTGGGCATTGTTCAGTACTGACAAAGAATGGTAGTGAATAGTTAACATGTGGGGTCCTCAGAGAGGCTCATCTATAAATGGTATTCACCATCTTTTACAGCTCAGAGGCGTCTCTGCCAAAACCTGCCGGTGACATTTCCTTTCCCACTTTAGTGAGGCCCGGAGCAAACAGTGTTTTCCCTGCTGTGTGGGTCAGTGCTCTAACAAAGGCTGAAGAAACCCCACCCCGTTGGACCAGCTGCCCAATTCCCATCTTAATATTATATATTCAGAATGCTACCCAGTACTGGAGGCAGGGCTATTTATACAATATAAAAGGCAAAAAAACTTGATTCATCATGATGTGTCATTCATTTGACGCTATTCCACCCACATATCAGTTAACTGATCCAAATGCCGCATCTTGGTAGCTTGTCCTCCTGTCCTGAGAGCAGCATTAGAATATCCTGATTAAGATGCCTGTATCTCCTAGAAGACATCTGTGATACCTCTACTCTGTCACATTTCTCTTCTCCTGCACTTGAATCTGAACTTCACACTACCTGGGAACTCTCTCCTCTCTGCTCAGCCACTCTCGCTCTTCTCCACACTCCTCCTTTCATCCCCCTCTCAGATCCCTTCCACAAACATCAGCTCCAGCCGACACCGCCCCGCTTCCTTCTTCCCTCGCTCTATTCTTCCTCTCTGCCTCTGCACACTCCTCTTTTCTCTGCGGGGCCGGAGGGGTGTGAGACAATGCGCTCTTGTTTCCTGGGGGTCTGTGTGACAGAGAGGAGTCAGCGGTAGCAGGGGGATAAAGGGCTGCACTGGAGGAGAGCACATTTCTGCACTATTCTCCTCTCACAATGCCCTGCCCTTCCCATCTGTTACACACACATGAAGTGTGTGTGTGTGTGTGTGTGTGTCTGCCTGTATATGAATGACATGTGTCAGGGGCACACAGCTACACACACCCCCTCCCCTAATACCGCACAGCACGTTTCCCTCAGGGACCAGGGTCAGGGACGATTGTGTTGAAGCCGACCACCATATGGTAGAATAATTGGTTTTTAGAACCCGGTTCCAGAGCACAGAAATGCCCCAATCCCCCTGGTTCCCCCTCGGCTCAAAGCCGTGCGCTGCAGTGTGGCTATGGCCCTGGCGAGAGGGGAGGACAAATGCCTTCACATCAGAGGCAGGGCCCTGAAAGGAGCGGCAGGTATGCTGGCACAGCCTTTCATTGGCTAACACCCTAGCAGAGGACCACCAGGAGGGCGGCGCTATAGACACTTCCTCCCCAGAGCAGAAAGCGAGGGATTAGGCCTTAACAAAGTGGGCCGAGGGAGGGATTAAGGACTAACGAAGGCCCAGGTGGTTACCTCCACCTCTCTAACACTGAGACCTACTGTAGTTCCCTAATGAGCTATGGTGTGGGGTCAAAAGCAACAATGCCCTATGATACCACAAGGTAATCTGTCTCTGAAGATATGATAAACAATAAATACTTTATTAATCACTGAGGGGGAATTCTGGGATTAATAAACTATTTCTTATCGTATCTTGTATGTTGTTGTTGTACAGTATATTGTAATGTCCAAGCAGCAGGAAGGCTTTTGCTGTGGCTCACCTGCACATGAATGAGTCTTTAGTGCGCTAAGGGCTTGTCTTTGTTGTGTCTGTTCCTGGCGAGGAGGCCGTGGCCTGGGGATACTGGATAGGAAACGTGGGTGTCTGAGGTCTGCAGGACAGGCCTTCATGTGAACCAGGAAACGAGGACACAGAGAAGGACGTCCATCACGGACAGTGTGGTCCTGAAAGAGACATGAAAAACATTGTGTGGGGCAGGGAGAGTGGGAAAGAAACATTGAACCTGTTTTTGATAAATAAAATAAATTCCCAGTTTCTAAATACTGTAAATAAAGCAACATAAAGTAATTCTCCACATGCAACATGAAGGATGAATTAAATGGGATCTCCAACGTGCAGAGATTTCAAATAATGCATCTCAGCTTCAGTGCCCCCTTGTGTCTGACAAACAGATCTCAAGCTACATACATTCTCAACACAGCAGGAAAAAACTTCAACCTCTCCGGCCTTTTTTTTTATTACACACACACACACACACACACACACACACACACACACACACACACACTTCTGTGAGGATGATAGAGATTCTTTGAGCACACAGGACATGGTCCTATTGCTATTTAAACAAGGGTCGTGCTGAGATAAAAGCGGGCGGGACGGTCAATATTAAACTTGTGGAGGGGTGGGGCTGCACACGCCACGCTACCCGCTGCACGCCAGCCAGGGGAAATTACTCAGCCCACAGACTCAGTGCCAGGGACTAATTCACTCCCTCTCTGGCCTTTAGAGAACAAACACCCAAATGTAATAAAATACCCACTGACACACACACACACACACACACACACACACACACACGGAGAGGACATGTATTTGTCTTGGATTTAGACTACATCTGAGACACCTAAACAAAGTTCACCTCGTCTTTCACTTTCGATAGTTCTATCCCTTAACCCTAAACACACACACACACACACACACACACACACACACAGCACACAGCATGCCAGACAGTGTGTGGAGATGAGCCCTCAGCGTTGAGCCCTCAGTACCCCTCAGACACAGAGAGAGAGAGAGAGGCTGACTGTCTGTGACTCACACAGGGAGGATCAGCCTTAAATCCCTCCACCATCTACACTGATTCCCTCTCCTCTGATCTGAGGGTTTACAGATTTGCATTCTTGTGAAGAAAAGAGGAATAAGTGAGTTAGAAGAACAAGAGGACAAAAGTCCAGGAGCACGCCCTCCTCCTCACTCCTCTTCCTCACTCCTTCCATCACCCCCCACATTATCTGTCACTAACGCCCACTGAAGAGCTTTGTGAGGCGAGAAGGGTGTTATCCAGCCCACAACCTGTCACAGGGCAGGTCTCAACATGCCCTTTACGGCAGGACCGTCCCATTACAACCCCACAAACACACACATGCCTCACCTTCTAAGTCCCGCTTGAACTACCTCTCCTAGTAAACATGGTTTTTTTTTGGGGGGGACAAGCTGTCGTTGTCCTGGTCTCTTTCATGGGTAACAGGTACACAGAACTGTCCAAACAAATTACCACTTTCACACACCTGTACAACTAGAATGGTTTTACGCAACCATGATGAGGTTCACTCAGTATTGGTATTTGAAGCAGCCTCACTCTCTGACACACCCTGACGGCCCACTCCATTCTGGCTGATCGTCTTAGAGCAACAGAGTATAGCCTATGACTACAACTAGAAGTTCTCTGGGCTCCTGCAGGGCCCCAGGAAACGGCCTGACCTCCTGGCGTCAGGCAGCCCACACGCCGGCCTCACACAGCACAGCCAACCCAAAGCCAGCCCTGGCTAATGTCATTACAGGCCTGTTTGTGGTCAACAGCTCCCTGATGGGGATGTACAAGCACTGGAAGATGAATGTAGGAAGTCTATTAGTCAGAGTCCCAGATGGCCTGCAGAGGAGAGGCCGGCGTGCGCTCTCGACCCCCTCCAAACACACACATGCTAACACACATGCACACACACACACAGGGTCACACACACACACACACTTAATTGCACTGCCTCTGAGTGAACCCACTGACAGGGAGACGACTCGAGGCGAAACAGAAGTGTGTTTCTGTCCTGTGTGTGTCTGTCTAGAGGAGGAACAGAGAATTCCTCACAAAGATCCTGGCTTATAAGAAAGCCAGGCTTAGGCTCTAACAAGGTTAAACCCATGAAAAAGAGTGACTTTTTAAATCATGGAGATTTGTGTTTCTGTGGGTGTAATTAGCTTAGCTCTGGCAGAGGAGCAGTTTGGGGTTGGGGGAGGTTTGTGGGGGTAGAGGGGAGATGACAGTGGAGCGCATTGTGGAGTCCAGCGGATTCAGGGGAGTAAATCTGATTATCAGCTCGTGTCAGAAGCCAGGCTCAGATGCAGCTTAGCATTCAGAGCAACTGTCTACTTTCACTGAGAGACAATGACCCTGCTTTGCTTTTCAGGCCCCTTCACTAGTCCCAGTGGCCCCGCCAACTCGTCCACCTAACCCCACATCCACCATCCATGCCCAACACAACATGCCCACTACCCCAACACAACATGCCCACTACCCCAACACAACATGCCCACTACCCCCAACACAACATGCCCACTACCCCAACACAACATGCCCACTACCCCAACACAACATGCCCTCTACCCCAACACAACATGCCCACTACCCCACTACCCCAACACAACATGCCCACTACCCCAACACAACATGCCCACTACCCCACTACCCCAACACAACATGCCCACTACCCCAACACAACATGCCGACTACCCCAACACAACATGCCCACTACCCCAACACAACATGCCCACTAACTACCCCAACACAACATGCCCACTACCCCAACACAACATGCCCACTACCCCAACACAACATGCCCACTACCCCAACACAACATGCCCACTACCCCAACACTACATGCCCACTACCCCAACACTACATGCCCACTACCCCACTACCCCAACACAACATGCCCACTATCCCAACACAACATGCCCACTACGCCACTACCCCAACACAACATGCCCACTACCCCAACACAACATGCCCACTACCCCAACACAACATGCCCACTACCCCAACACAACATGCCCACTACCCCAACACAACATGCCCACTACCCCAACACAACATGGCCACTACCCCAACACAACATGCCCATTACCCCAACACAACATGCCCACTACACCAACACAACATGCCCACTACCCCAACACAACATGCCCACTACCCCAACACAACATGCCCACTACCCCAACACAACATGCCCACTACCCCAACACAACATGCCCACTACCCCAACACAACAACACAACAGTACAAAGCAGGCATGGGGGGGTACGACAGTGTTTAATAGATTAGAAGAATAAAACAATAAAGAACAATGGCCATGCCAGCTTTGGCATTACGTCTTGGCATAATGATCAGTGTTAGTCCAACGGTGTGGTTACTGGTTACACTGATTCAGCAGCACCAGGCCCTGGTATGCAGACAGGGCAATACTACTGGAACCACTGGCAGAGCCTGAGACAACAGAACAGTATACTGGAATACTGGATACTAGAACTGTTAAACTGACAGCTAACTCCTTCTGTAAACTCCCATGTGTATAAATAACCTCTCCTAGAACCACTGCTCTTGTTTGAGCACCTGTTGTTGGTTTGTGTCCCTGTGCATTCTGCAGCCTACTGTCTCGGTGCTCCCCGTGTCCTGGGTGACAGTAGTGGGAGCTCGGAAGCATCGGCGGAGTGGCAGACCACTGGTTCAACAGCCTCTCATCTGCTTGGCCTGTCCAATGGGCCTGTTTGGATTGGGACGGCCCATAAAGTTCAGCGTGGAGTTGAATTGTCACCGTCAGACAGGAGCTGTTTACCGTTACTCGTTACACCCTGATGATTTATCAGGCATTTCCAGTGCATAGAGAGAATGAGAGCAGTGTGATACCGGGCTGATAAACTTGGTGAATACAGAAGTGCTGAAGGCAGTTGAAGATGTAAATGAGGCTGTAAGGACCAGCGAACGTCTTTGTCCCCATTTTCACTTGTTTGTTTAACCAGAGGCCAAGACAGGAAGCCAGCCCACACAACTCTGCTGTCCCCATGACAACCCCACTGTTAATTGTGGCACAACTACTCACATAGCTCTTTAGAGAGAAGGGGAGAGGTGGGGACAAGCATGTGTGTGTGTGTGTGCGTGCGTGTGTGTGTGCATGTGTGTGTATGTGTGTGTGTTTGTTTGCGGGTGTGTTTTATGCATGCCTGTGTGTATGTGTGAATTTTTTTGCTGTCTTTTGTGTGTAATGTAACAGTGTTTGTTTACTTTATACATATTGTTGGTGTAATACTCTACATAGCTGTACATCTGCTGTGCATAGTTGGAGTTGTATTATGGCACTCACTGTGTAGTGGTAGAGTCCTCGGTCCCACAAGATGGCCTTACTGACAAAGGACAGATAACAAGGTGGCTGGGAAACAGACAGGACAACAGACATCAGTGAACACAACACACAAACACACACAACAAGGCATACCTAATCATTTCAGGCCATTCTTAAACCTGACAAAAAGGAACATTCAACATTGTAAAGGTGTCTGGGAAACAGAGAGAATAGACATCAATGAACACAAACAGACACAGCATCCATGGCATGTCGAATCATTTCTAAATTGGCACCAGTAAACTGTAAAGAGTGCAGAGAAAGTACAGAAACACTATTATAGACAAATGTATCAACTTTAGATGAACTAATGCTGATGGAGTATTGAGATGAACTGCTTTCAAAGGAAGACTATCTCTACCACTCAGTGGGGCCTGGCCAATAACAATGACTAGAGCAAACAAAACCAATGCAAAGACACAGAGACAGAGACAGAGACAGAGACAGAGACAGAGACAGAGACAGAGAGAGAGAGAGAGAGAGAGAGACAGAGAGAGAGAGAGAGAGAGAGAGAGAGAGAGAGAGAGAGAGAGAGAGAGAGAGAGAGAGAGAGAGAGAGAGAGAGAGAGAGAGAGAGAGAGAGAGAGAGAGAGAGAGAGAGAGAGAGAGAGAGAGAGAGAGAGAGAGAGAGAGAGAGAGAGAGAGAGAGAGAGAGAGAGAGAGAGAGAGAGAGAGAGAGAGAGAGAGAGAGAGAGAGAGAGAGATAGATAGAGAGAGAGAGAGATAGAGAGAGAGATAGAGAGATAGATAGATAGATAGAGAGAGAGATAGAGAGATAGATAGATAGATAGATCAATTGCCCCCGTTCTATAATCAGACTGCTTTTGGTTATCACACTTTTTGGTCCATGTGTGACTTAACACCCCTTCCGTTACCAGCTCGGCTCTATGGGATGGACAGCACAGTGTCTGTGTGTGTCCATCAGTCTGACCCATGGTGCATGGGGCACTATGTTAAGCTCATCAATCACCAAGGGACGTGCACACATCCCCATCGGAAACCCAGCCGCAGTCACCAGTGGAGCTCATCCATCTCTCTTTGCAGCGGGTGGCAGCTCCCAGAGCCCCTGAGTCAGCTCCAGGCCTGGGCCACTCCAGGGTGTGAGAGGAGAGATCCTCCCAGGGCTCACCCCTCATTCATGGGCCGTAACCCCGCACCGGAGTGGGTGACAGGGGGCAGAAGGGCCTCAGAAGGAGGAGTACAATGAAGCTTACCTTGTGAGAGGACTGCTGTGACCCCCAGTCCCCCTTTGAGAGCTGTGTGGTGGACCTTCCTGACCTGTGCCAGCTTGTGCCAGTCTGCTCTCAAGATGGGAATTAAATGCTAAATTAACCAATCCATGCTTTGATGCAGCAAGTGGCTACAGGGCAGTATCGGGTCTGCCCATCTCCAAGACCTGGAGTTACAGGGCAGCATCGGGTCTACCCATCTCCAAGACCTGGAGTTACAGGGTAGCATCGGGTCTACCCATCTCCAAGACCTGGAGTTACAGGGTAGCATCGGGTCTACCCATCTCCAAGACCTGGAGTGACAAGTTGGGCCTCTCCTGCTCTGTGCAACTATAGACATCAGATGATTACAGACATTATGTCGGATAATATAAAGTCCACTTATTTAAAAAAAAAACACCACAATATGTTCAGCCTTAATGGCAGCCCATCTGAATAATTGCCAGGAGATGGACAACGACCAATTTCCCCATAAATTGTGAGTGCCTTAGTTAGGACACATTGACCTTGTTGTCAGTCATTACACATTGAATGTGAAATCAAGTATATTTAGACGCCAGAGGGTGGTGTGGCTGGGGGTAGCTGGGGATGAGGGAATTATGAGTTGATGTTAATTACAAATCTCACTGGGAATAGAGGGGATGTATAGTGTTTTTCCTAGCCTCATTT